>NW_008626857.1:3443-7983 GCF_000691845.1 Merops nubicus | reverse complement strand
TTCCCTAAATAACCGGAGCACTTTTAATTAAATTGCAAACTTGGCTGTATTTATCACTGGAATTTATGGAGCCTTTCATCCTAGAGCCTTAAAGCAAATTATTTAAGTCACTAAACATCCCCAAGAGACATACTGCCATTTTACTGGTAGGCAAAGAAACAGGGAACACAGAAGTAGTCCACTGGCAAGATGACACAGGAAACTTTCAGCAGAGGGAGGAAGGAAATCTGGGGTCTGCTGAGGTTTCAGGCAGTGTGCTGTCAGCTGGAGCTTCTTTATGGAAACCAAGCTTGGCTGTAAGATGTCATATCTGCTTTCCATTACTTCAAAGCACTTTTACAGGAAAGGATTATTTCTAATATTGGAAATAACAGCTAAAATATGCATGCCTGTTTCCAAGGGCAAAAATACTTCCCTCAGCTTCTGCAAATGCTGTGCTGGTACGAGGCAAGGTGGCTCCACACTTCCTTCTGCTCTGTTTAAAAATATCTCATAGTTACAATCAAACTATACATATTGACAGATTCCAGGATGGGCCTCTTGAGTGCTTAGATTGACATCACAAGTTGCTTCTAAATAATTAAGTGAATAAAGCCATGTTGACCCTTCTAAATACTAAGATTTTTGCATTCCCACGGTTCCTTTCATAGAAAATACTATGGCTTTATTTCAGTAGTTTTCAGAGAGCTGTGGTCTCTGGAAGACCTCCTGCTTTATTTAACATGGCCCTACTGAAGCTACCAGCATAAGAAATTGTAAAAATTACCCTAGCCTGCTTCTGAGCCTCACTGCAGTGCTGTCTGCACTACCCTTCCCAGCTGCACTGAACTCCCTAATTGCTTCCTTTCATGACTAGCATTTTCCTGCTTTAGAGTTACCTCATACAGATAGGCTGCTGCACTTCAATCTGTATGACTGTACTATTGCTTTGCAAACAGCACATCCATGTTTGATTAAGTTTGGGTTGGAACTTGATGAAGGTGGTGCCTAAAGCAGGCTAATTCTTACACAAACTGAAACTTTCTCAAACTGGAAGGCCAACATCTTCATCAGATCCAACTCCAAAATGTTTTTCTTAATAAAAGGGGGGGAAAATACACTCTCTTTCTACCTAGGATTTGATTGTTCTTTTAGTTAAAAAGCCATTCCTCACTTGCATGCACAATGAAACAAGCTACGATTAAATAATTCATTTAGCACACAAAATACTTCTGAGCATACATTTGCATCTGCTATTGAGTCTCATGTATCATTCCATGACTAGCATGAGTACACCCGCAGAGAGGTGGCCAAGTATAACTACTAGACCCACATGGAAGGGCTTTTACAACAGGTACTGCAGGGCAGGGAATTGCTATGCACTTTTGACTAGCTTAGCTCTCCCCTATCCACTGCTCCCTCTCTCAGGAGTCTGTTGAAACTCATCAAACAATGCCTTTGAACTAAACAGAGCTAAAAAAACAGCTGGAGAAACGTCATGCCTTTCTTGTTCAAAGCACTGTACTTCTGCACATTTGTTGTGGTACCTCAGCTACAAGCAAGAGCCCTCCCAGGGATATTACCCCTGGGCTACAGCCAGAGAGGTGGTGTGGTCGCTGTGACAGTGCCATCACCAGCAGAGCAGCACCAGTGATGGTGGCAGTGACACCCACCCGGAGCAGAGGAGAGGCTGGGCCCTCTGTGAGCATCAAAACTTGCTCTAGCCAGGGTTGACCATGTTGCTGTGGCATCCTGTGCCCAAGAAAGCCCTTTAAAAGCCGTCTTGTGCCTTTTAAACGTTAGTTTTATAATCAAGGGATTCAAGTCTGAAAGCATGATTTTTCTTCTCCCTTCCCTCCCCCAAAGGACTTGGGCACATTTCTATACTTGTTGCTCTGTGGCTGGCTTTTCCCTCTGACGCTTCATAATCTGAAGCCAGCTTAGGTTGCAAGTGTTTCAGTATTTTTTTCCTGGGAGAGGAATTAATGGCCAGAGGACGGCTGATGCGTTCAAGCAGTAAGGCAGCTTTTGTGCATGTGACTAAAGGGATACCCTGACAGGTGGGTGCAGCCTGTTTATGGGGGTGTGTAGCCTGTTTTCAGTTCATGATCTGAACAAAGCGATCATCTCAAATGTATGGAAAGTGGTAAACTTGTATTGAGTGTATATAGGTATAACACAGAACACACTGAGACAGATAGATACATGTGCACAGGGGTGTACATGCAGCATGTTACCTATAAGAAGGGAAAAACCTTTAGCTTTGGGGAATCTTTTTTTTCTGTGTGTAACATCAGTTATGCTACAAACTACAGCTCAGGAAGGCTGATCACACTGCTGTGAAACCCTCATGCAGAGTGTTTTACCTTAAGGAAGAGGCTTATTTCCTACAAAGGGTGCTGTAGGCAATGATACAAAGAAAGAAAAAGTGCTAGAAAGATGCCTATTTTGTTCTGTGGTTTCACACAATAGCACGGCAAGAGGTTTTTCATGGCAAGCAACAGTCAAGGACTTCAATAAAAAAAAAACTCACAGCATGACTGGTGAAATGTAGCATTTCTGTTCACAAATTATTGCCTCCCAGAGAACTGTGCATGTGTTAGAGAGGAAAATACAATGGAATAATAGGAGGATGGAGAAAAGAGACTGGTAGTGTTAAGCTAACATCAAACGTGCATAATTTCTGTTTTCTTTAGGTGTCTGAGCCAGTGTCAAAAACCTAAATAATCAAAATCAAGAATAATTTCATCAACAGACTGCATATCTATTCAGTATAGTCAGTGTAACTTGCACTGCAGTTGTCCCAGGCTTACTTCATGTATCTAGGCAAACAGATGTTAAAGAGCAGCAGTGAGAAGCAAAAGCATGAAATGGCTCTCTTACTTGTGGGGACACAGAGGCAGTGGCAGTGCCAGCCTTCAACTTCCACTTCTGTGCCACTACCTGAGTCCTGCTATAATTAATATTAATCAGCGCTTTATTCTTTTCAAAATACAGCCAGGGACTGCTGTGAAATCTCATAGTTGCTAATGGCAGATAATTTAATGGCGGGTCAATTTCAGCCCAAACGGAGCACTTGGATTTCGTATCACAAGCTGCCACAGCTGGCTAGTGGCCTCAGCAGAAAGGCTGTTTGCTGAGCAGAGGAGAACTGACCTAGGCTTGAAGCCTGTCTCCATCAGTGCTGCTCAGCGCAGAGCTGGGAGTGGTGGGGCTTGACCCTCCTCCGTTATTGCTGCTGTCTGCCTCTCTTGTAATGGAGCAGGACAGCTCAGTCTCTGTGGCATTGCTCTCCAAGCCGCTTCTGAGTAGCCACCTCTCCCACAACGCACGACTGGGCAGCCTAGCTCCTCCAGATATGGATGTGGCAGAGCAGCAGCAGCTGGTTCCACAAGGCTGGTGTCCGCCAGACCCCACCACTGATGGCAAGGAGACAAAGCTGGCTCTGTTCCCCTCCTGGGAGCCTGCCATGCTCTGCCCAGAGTTGTCACCAGCAGCTGGGTGCCACAGAGTGTCTGTGAGGCCTGAGAGGGGGCGACGCATCCTGGGATGGCATGGGGCACTGGGCTTACAGAGCTGGCCCTGAAGACCAGCTCTTTGTTCACTGCTGGGGTTTAAAACCCTACTGGTACCAAAACAAACGCAGAACCCTCTCTCTATTCACACTCATGTTAACAAGAATGTATCATCCAGAAGGACCTTGAAGGGCTTGAGGAGTGGGCCCACATGAACCTCATGAAGCTGAACAAAGCCAACTACAGGGTTGTGCACCGGGTCAGGGCAACCCCTAATATGGAGTGGGGCTGGAAGATGAAGGGATTAAGAACAGAGAAGGAGAAGGACTTGAGGGTACTGATGGATGAGAACCTGGGCATGATCTGTCAGTATCCGCTCACAGGCCAAAGAGCCAACGGTTTCCTGGACTCCATAAAAACAAACATGGCAAGCAGGCCAAGAGAGGTGATTCTGCCCCTCTGCTCTGCTTTGGTGAGACCTCACTTGGAGTATGTGCAGCTCTGGAGTTCTTAGCGCAAGAAAGACATGGACCTGTTGCAGCAGATCCAGAGGAGGGTCAGAAAAATGACCAGAGGGCTGAAACACCTCTCTGGTGGACAAAAGGCTGAGGGAGTTGTAGTTGTTCGGCCTGGAGAAGGAGAGCACCCTTTCAATAATTAAAGGGGGCTTATAAGAAAAATGGGGACAATCTTTTCAGCAGGGCCTGTTGCAATAGGACAAGTGGCAACAGTTGTGTAATGGTTTGAAACCTGCTGCCCCTGGTGGGTGGAGATCTGAAACCCTAAACCAGGTACAAGCCTGAATGAAAGGGGTGTACACCTTTCCTATTCCCACTCCCCTTTTCCTGTCTTCGGGACTTCCTGCCAAGGTCTATAAAAAGGGGAGAAAGGCACGCCTCCTCTCTTCCTCTTCTTCTCTCTTCCTCTTACTCCTTTGACCTTGCACCTGGGCACACGCTGCTCTGCTGCTCCCTGTGCTACACGTGGCCGTGGCCATCTTGGAGACCTGGGCCTGATCTGCAGACTCTTCCCTGCCTCCATCCACG
>NW_008626857.1:0-3360 GCF_000691845.1 Merops nubicus | reverse complement strand
CCTTGTTGTTCCTACAACCCCCCTTCCCTGTTAAACCCCTACCCTTCTTCCTTTCTGTACCCTGTTAAACCCCTTCCCTTCTTCCTTTCTGATCCCTGTTAAATAATATATTTCATTTTGTTAATCTTCAATTTGGTGCAAGGTTTTCATTACCCCTGCCTTCCTTATTTACCTCTCTATCTGGGAAACTGAGGGATAAGGGAGGTGGGACACAGTTCTGCCTTCTAACCGGGACAGAACAAGTTGTTAACTGGAAGAACATTGTTTTAGGCTGGACAGAAGGAAGAACGTTTTACAACAAGGGTATTGAGACCCTACAACTGGTTGTCTGGGAAAGTTATGAATACCCCCTTCCTGGAAGTGTTCAAGACCAGGTTGGATGGGGCTTTGAGGAGCCTGGTCTAGTGGGAGGTGTCCCTGCCTATGGCAGGGGAGTTGGAACTAGGGCCTCTTTAAGGTCCCTCCCAACCCAAACCATTCTGTGATTCAGGATGGAGACTGCCCTGAGGGCTAGTGCCTCCTTGGCTGTATACAATGTACGGTTTTGAGTTGCAGAGATTGAATTATTTGCTTCTCCCTCCAGTGCCTAGTGCTGCAGGTTTCTTCTGCTGATGTAACACCCTGATGTGGATGCTACAGAGCTGTCCTGTCCAGGCTGCACAAGCCACCCCAGCAGCTTGTATCAGCCTTGCTTCAGGTTAGTGCAACTTGTTCATGGACAGCAGTGGACCTGTGCTGACCTCTGGAAATCTGGTCTGACAGAACCTGTGCAAAAGCCCAGCCAGCAGTGAACCTCTGCCTGAGCTGGTGAGAATCCCATTCCTTTTGTGATCCTTAATGCAATATAAAGCACTAAAACCAAATTCACTTCGTAAAAACTAGCAAAAAATTCAGCTTCTCTTGAGATACTCAGTTGCTATGTTAAGACAGCAAGAATGGATTGTAATGGTGATTTCATTAAGCAATGAAAGCATCTCTGAGAGTGTGCTGACCATTAAGAGCTCAGCTGAACTCCTGATCAGATTCGGCACAGCATGTTCTCCTCTCTAGGACAGTGGCTAATTGCTGCGGGTGATTTCAGCTTTCCCAGGTTGCTAGCTGCTGGTGTAGAGCATGTCCTGCTACAACACTTTTCACCAACTGTGGTAGCAGAGGTCATGTCCTGGATGGAAGCACAGCGAGCACACACAAAGACATGACAGCTGAGCACCGTGTTCTCATTCGTGGCAGCAGCCCAGCACTTGCTTTTCTCCCCTGTGAAACTGGGCTTACTGAGAGTAAGCCAGTGCTCAGCAGGGAAGCCCAGTGCCTAGGGCTCGTGGGGGTGGATGTCAGGGGCCTGAGATGCCCCTTCTGCTGCGTAGGTAGCCCTGGCACACAGGGAGGGCAGCTAATGCTGCGCTTGCTTACTGCATCCACGCTGCTATTTCCAACTGCATGACTCTGATTGTGTTCCTGAGGGAGATTAAGGCTGCCCTTCTTTCTGTGAATCCTTAGCTGAGATCATCTGCAGCTTTGGTTTCTGTGCCTCATCGGGGCTGAATCCCATCTTGCAAACAGGTTTATAATCAGTGGTGCTCTGATGGCTGCCATCTACGGCAAGTGTGCCCATGGATGTGCTGGGGACCTCAACAGCCAAAACCATGTTTCCTTCCCAGCTGCACTGCAAAGAAGAAGCATGCACTGGACAGTTGCTTCCTCTGCAGGTGGTCACCAGCGGGGATCTCTGCCTGTGGTCCCCAGTGAATAAGTCCAAGGAGGACTCATGCAAGTGTGGCAGATGTGCTCTCTGCCAGCAGACCCACCTAAATCAAGGACGGCTGGAGCTTCCAGCCCAAGCTCCCCACTATGATGGGGTAACATGTACGAAAGGTTTGATGACCTTCTCATTGGTGCTGTGACTGGGGTGACACATGATATGGAAGTGGCTAGTACTGATTGAACTGGAAAGCTAAGTACAAATATTTAAAAATCAGGATAAGTTCATAAGCATAGAGGATGACCTTCAGGATGCTTCAGTAAATGGGACTGCACAATGCCCAAGGTCGTGTGTGAGTGGCTGCTCAGCACATGGTGGCCATGTCAGCACACAGAGCTGACCAGATCCAGCTTTTGGTGCCTTCTGGGGCACTTGGAGCAGAGCATCTGCCCAAGCTGCTGGAGGCCCCTCAGCCAGTCACAGAAAGTGCTGCAGATCTTCCTTGTTTTACATTCCTGTGGAGCAAAACCATGAAGGCAGCATGTGTCTATGCTGTTTTCACCAGGCTTTAATAGGGCGTTTTGTTTGTACTTTCAAAATGATGCTAAGCAATACTCAAAGAAAGTACCTCTCCTACATTCTAATATACGCATTTCTGGAAGTCATGAAGAAGTAACTATATTCTATGTTATTTTGTCCTATTGTATTACACCCTTTTTTCTTTTTTCTTTTCAGTGAAAATATTTCAAATCTTGTATTTAGGTCTCTCTTTAAGAATTCAGCAATCAAGATTAAAAGCAGCTACTGTGTCAGACTGATTCAGAACAACAGCTCTTGTGCCGCTCAGTCATTATGGTTGAAGGAGAAGCCGAAACCAAACTGAAGCACATGTCCATGTTTTCTTGTCTTTTCCTATGTGAGATTTCTTAGTTTTTTTTCCCCCATAGAATCGAAACTTTAATAGGCACACTTTTGACTTGTCACCCTTGGCTGACAGTTCTACCACCATGCTCTGGCAGACATCTTGTGCCTTTTACAAAGGAGCAAAATTAGCATCATTTTGAGTGATTTGAGAAGTGCACTTGCTAACCCAGATTGGTTTTGACCTGGATGGCAAGCTCCTGGCTACTCGTCTGGCTTGGTTTCTACCAAGTAATGTCCCATTGTTTGGGCAGCTGCCCTGACCCCTTTTCTCCAGGAGGACCTCAGGCAATTATCCAGAAGCTAGGTCAGCTGAACCTGGGGAAAAAAACAAACAAACAAACAACAAAACAAACCCAAATCTCCTCTCTGAGCAAAAATCTGAAACTTTGCATTTAAAAATTAAATTTCTCTGCTTAAGAAGTGTCTGTCCTCACACTTCAATTAAAGTGGGGCTGAGATGATTTCCCAAATTTGCAGGTTGTTTGACTTTCCCAATCTCTGCTGAGAGCTGACTAAGCAGTTTGCCAAGCTGTAGTCACCAGATTGAAAGCAATGCCATCCAGAGCTAATAAGTGTTGCTTGTGCCTATAAAACTTCTACTGCCCTGGTGCTTTGCTTTCACATTTCCAGTGGCTCATACTTTGAGATTTGAAGAAGACAAGTAGTTAGTGGAGATTCCTTCAAAAAGGCAACACACCAGGTGACTTTTTCAAAATTAAAGGCAAGACAGGGGAGGG
>NW_008626856.1:0-2923 GCF_000691845.1 Merops nubicus | reverse complement strand
TGCTGCTAGAACCTCCTATTCTGTTCCAGCACCTGTTCCTGAGACTCTTGATAACAATTCAAATTTCATGATTCTGCAGCTGAAGGGAAAAACAGACATCTGAATTATGGATGCAGATTCACTTCCAGTATGTTCTTTGGGATCATGGAAGACTCCAAATATACATGCAGATTTGGCAATGTTTGCAAACTTCATGGAAGCTGATACCTTTTATGTTGCAAACACTGGGATCCATGGTTGCAATACAGATCACCTGTGGCTTATTTTGGAGATTGTACAGACAGACTTGATGTAAAACATACTGGAAAAAGAAATTAGTCACACTATGTACCCAAACTGTTGAGATCTGCAAAAATCAAATCCAAATGTCATGATCTTAGCTATCTCTGCAAGCAGTGCTTCCAGAAAGTACAATGATATTCCTGAAATATTCTTGTTGTTCAAAAAAAAAAAAAAAAGTGGGTTTTGAGTCTAGGTAGCCTGTAAACAACAGTGGGTTTTGTCAAAAAAGGAAAATAGCATACGTAAAGCTTTGGGAGTGTCCAAATGCTTATGTATAATTTGAAATCTGAACGCTTGTTCAGATGGAATCTGATGGACAGATTCAGGTTGCCAAAAATACTTTCTGCTATTTAATCATGGAGTTGATAAGAACAATGTCTGTAATTTAACAAAAAAGGCAAAACCAAAAGAAAACTGAAAAAACCTACAACTCTCCTTGGTGCAAGGATATGTTTCAGTGCTGTTTGGCTCCTCCAAATTGAGATTGAGGTTGGTGGGCATGGGAGTCAGGGAGAGGAAAGGAGGAGATAATGGGAAGCTATTTTTCTATTTCTTAAAGCACCCAGATTTGAAAAGAGCTACATTTCAGCGGATTGATGAGACCTGGTTAGGGATATCAGCTACAGCTGGAAATGCTCATTCTGTTCTCAGCCAGAAAAAGAGACTGGGTGCCAGCATTTAAAAGAGTTTTTTCATTCCTTTTGCAAAGGTGCAGGTATGTGGCAATCTTTCAAGAGAGAGCCTGTGGAAATCAAGCAGTTAGGCTGATGGAAAAGTTATTTAATAAAAGCAATGCATGAAGTTGTGAGATATAAAAATTATCACCCAATCCCACTGTGCTTAGCAGATCATGTAAAACAGCCTGTGTAGTATCTGAGGCTATACCAAGAGAGTGTGGGTTTGTTTTTTTTTTTTTATTCCACTCTTCAATAGTAAATAGTGATTAAAGTCAAGCAGTGCTAGCAGTCTTTATTGACTACTCTTTGTGTCAAATGTAAAGATGAAAGCACAAGTCACGTTACCTGACTCAGAAAACATTTTGTTTCCAGTAAGGATTCTGAAAGGAATGATAGAGAATAGAATGGAGAACTGTCAGATCTGTAGAAAGCTGACAGAAAGCTGATGTGGTAACAGGACAAAGAGATGGCTCTATCAGGAGAATGCAAGACTGGAACTTGGAAAACACCGAGGTAATTTCTTGACCTTTGCATAGCTCATAATCTACTTTTTATTAACTTCCATTTTTCTCATCTGTTATAATGACACATCTAACTGTTGCAATTTAATTTTGTAGTTCATATGAGGGAGTATCTTGTGGGAAAATAGAATCATTAGGACTGTTTTACTGGAAAAAAAGGAATATTCTATTGCCCTGAGCTAAGTGGGAGTGATGTATGTAGCAGTGGGAGGGGAAAAATAAGGATAGGAAAAGAATTAATTCTGCACTACCCAGTTGCACCTTGAGATTTCTATAATCCAACTACACAGTGCAACTAGGTTGCAGCTGATGCCTGCTGTATCTCTAGCTGTACTTTTAAATGGATGTTGAGAAAGAATATTTAAGGTTGTTTTCTGGGAGAACTTTAAAGACTGTGATAGAGAGGCAATGAGAAACAGCTTGACCCTGAAGAAGCTTTCAGTCTGTTACAGAAGAACTGGGAAACATTTTGATCTAGAATAAAAGTTGCAAGTAGCAGCTGTTGTACACTTAAAAATTAAGTAGAGAAGATAAGCTGTTTCAAGTTCTACTGTTACTGATTTGGGTAATATTAATGATTGCTATTGCTGCTGGAATAAAGACAAAAAAAACCCAGAAAAAAAACCCACACCAACACTTTTGAAAGCAGAATTCTAAGCTATCTTTTTTAAAGGAAAACCAAAGTCTTTCAAAGACAACCCCTCCAAACACTTTATTGAATTCTGCAGAATAGAAGCAAATTTCAAAATAACCTCAAATTATTTTTTTTATTTTTTTTTAATTTAAATAGAATCTTTGACCTATGTTGTAAGGCCAGCAAGACTTGCATCCTCTGTGAAATAATACGTGGTATTAATAATACTTAGCAAAGTATACACTTACAAGAACAGATGGGGTGATTAAATGGTGGCTTATTATTCAGTCCCATAACACCAAATACTATTGTTTGATTTCCATTTAGTAATGTTGGAGCTGTTGTGTTTGTATGTGTTCAAATTTTAATTACATTCATTTCCCATGTCTGATATTTTCTTTCATTTTTAATACATCTGATTAGTTCTTCAGGGCTCCCTACTGACTTTCACCATACAAATGAGGTTTGAATTCTTCAAGGGTTTTAATGTTTATTTTTTGATTGTTGAGGGACTTGGTTCTATTTTAGTGTGTTCATTAGAGTATATTACTTTAAATCTTCTTTACTAAAGATTTTTCTTCTTTATGATAGCAAAGGCTACACATGTTCGATCCCTGTGCAGGATTGCAAACTACCTGCTTCAGAGCTTGCTTTAGAAAATGCATGATTTTCAGTATCTGATTTGCTGACTAGTGAGCTAATACTTGACCCATGTTTGATTTCTAAAAGATGACTAGTCCAGGATCCTCTGTCTAGATGCTAAACTTATGCTGCTTTGTAGATTTTCAAAAAAACCTAGGACCCTTGAG
>NW_008626855.1:0-440 GCF_000691845.1 Merops nubicus | reverse complement strand
CTCCCAAGAAAAGTTCTCCTCAGAGGCTTTGCTGGCACAAGTAACTGACAGAGACAAGGAGACAAAGCCCTTGGTCCTTTTGTGTCTTTCAGCCTGCCCAGAGCCTTTGGTCATCACCAGGCTGTCCTACACTGTCCACCTACCCTTAGTGTGACATTTCTTTTTCCTGCCCTCCACTGCTGTGTGGAGATTTCCTTTCCCTTCCCTGCCAAGGAAACCTCCATCCTCTCTGAAACCACTCTTCAAGCAAGGTCTTGAAGGTTCCTAGTCTAGTGACACTTAACCAAATTAAAAGTACCCGTCAGCCTCTGCAGACAGGCCCCACACCCCACCTAGGCAGATCTCCTCTGGACCATCTTCAGTTCCTCCTCATTTCTCCAGAACCGGGAACTCCCAACACAGAGTCATCAGCTCAGAGTTGGTTCCACCAGGGCTGAGTC
>NW_008626854.1:0-250 GCF_000691845.1 Merops nubicus | reverse complement strand
ACTCGCGAGGGAGGTGGTGGAGTCATCATCCCTGGAGGTGTAGACGTAGATGTAGCACTTGAGGCTATGGTCTAGTGGTTAGGGAGGTGTTGGCATGAAAGTTGGACTTGATGATCCTAGAGGTCCTTTCCAACTATAGTGCATAGTGATTCTATGATTCTAACTGTGTTCTTATTATGGTTATTCATTGGTTGTTCGATGGTGCTCAACTACCACTGTAGCAGCATATATATATATATATTTTTTTTTT
>NW_008626853.1:0-1022 GCF_000691845.1 Merops nubicus | reverse complement strand
AACGGCCTGCTGTTTGAAACACCACTCTGCTTTTTCCGTTTCGTTCTTCCATCTCCTGTCTGCCCCCACCCTGCCCATCCCGGGGTGCCAGGCCCTGCGCCGGGTGCTTGGCCGGGCTGCTGGGTGCCCGCCGGGCTGCCCCAGCCCTGCTCCCTCCCTCCGAACCCTGTCTCCTTGCACCCACCACCCTCCTGCTCTGTGGGGAGCTGGCACTGCTGGGATGGGGTTTCCTGGTCCTGCTCTCCAGGACCTTCCAAAAAACCCACCCTCTGCCCTCTGCTCGGCCTCACCAGCACCTCCTCCAACAGCTCCTCTTGGCTTTGGTCCCCAGGCTTGTGCCAAACCCCAGGACTCTGGGTGCTGAACCCCCCCGGCTCTTGGTGCAAATCCCGAGGCTTTGGGTGCAAACCCCAGGGCTCAGGGTGCTGAACCCCAAGGCTGTGGGTGCAAACCCCAGGACTCTGGGTGCAAACCTCAAGGCTCTGGCTGCTGAATGCCAGGCTGTGATGCAAAACCTAGGGCTCTGGGTGCTGAACCCCAGGGGTTTGGCCTGGTGCAAAGGGTGCAGGCAGCCCAGAAATGGCTTCCAGCTGGCAGCAGGGACCTTGCTGGAGGAGGAGGAGGAGGAGGCATTTGCTTCCTCCCTCTGCACGGCCCTGACTTGCCTCTCGCTGCCCTGGGTGCTGGGCTTGCTCAGCTCCCTCAGCTTTCGCTCCCCTTCCCAGCCACCTCGGTGGAACTGGGGGCTGCCCAGCACTGGGATCACCCCGTGTCCCCGTGGGGGTGCCCCGCACGACTCCCCACTCTGCACACCCTGGCGCAGGTAGCAAATCACCAACTCAGGGGGCATTTTTTTCGCGGGTAGCAAAGCACCAACTCAGGGGGGATCACCCCCAAATCCCAGCCTCCAAACCAAGCTGCTCCCCTCGACCTGCGAAGCACCCTGCAAAGCTGGGGAGGGGGCACGGTGGTGGCCCCATCTGTCCCCTCCCCACCCCGACCCCGCAGAGCCAGCACCCCGT
>NW_008626852.1:0-3652 GCF_000691845.1 Merops nubicus | reverse complement strand
TGGATGCCCTCCCCTCCCTCTGGCACACCAAGCCAAGCCTGTATTGCCCATGGGGTCTCTCCCAGCAGTGAGACCCTGTGGCTCCAGCTCTGAAAAGGGTGGAAACCTCCTGCTCTGCCCAAAGCTGGCAGGGGAAACTGGGGCTGTGGGCTTGGTGCTTTCCCCATGGGGGTAACGGGGCTCGGAGCAGCCCGGGGTGGATGGGAGGGGGCAGGGGAGCAGCAAGGGAAGAGGGACACCGTGCTGGGCACAGCCAATCCTCCTCACCCTGTGCTGCCTGCACGGCCAGAGCTGTGCAGATTGTGCCTGCAATCAGGCTTTCATCCCGACAGGCAAGGAGATTAAAAGAGAGAGAAAATCCTCTGCAAAGAGGCAGGCAGCCCCCACCCCAGCCAGCCTGAAGCAACCCGTGGGGCAACGGTTTAAAGGGTGCTGGTAGCCCCACTCCTGGGCAAAGCACACAGCTCCTGCCCAGCCCTGTCCCAGCAGGATGCTCCCCTCTGAGCCCTCCATCCCTCCAGGAAGGGCTGGCTGCACCCCAGCAAGGCTGTCAGGCCTGGAGCATCCCATGGCAAAGAAAAGAGACCACAAACAACTGCCCTTCCTTGGGGAAAGGCTGCAACAAGGAGCATTTGCCACCAAAAATAGCAGCACCCCTGCAGCAAGACAGGACAGCAGTCAGGGTTAGCTGAGGACACAGGGCTGGGGGCATTTGCAAGCCTGAGCTGGATGCCTTGGGAATAAAAAAAACTAGAAATAAATCACTGCAGCACCCCCCTGTAGCTCCCTCCATCAGCTGCAGCTCTGCCAGATGTCTGTCCTCACGTGGCCACCTTGATTCTGAGCCAAGGGTGGGCACCAGGTGAGTTGGGGGACCAGGAGGACAAGCTGTCCTCTGCCCTGGTCCTGGCCACAAGTCTCCCAGGAGATGCAGAGGTGCCTTGGCCCTGGCTCAAATAATCTCTCCAACTAATCAGGGGCACCTATAAATGGATTAGAAAGTGAAGGAGAGGTGCCTGAGCCTCAGTCAAAGGAGGGAGGATGAGACACAGCCCTGGGAGTCCTCAGGAGCCCTGCAGGAAGCCCAGCAGCCCAGCAAGTGGCTCATTTGGATTAAAACCAAACCCCTCAAAGCTCCACTGGCTAGGCTCAGCCCCAAGCCCCAGGCAGGAGGGAGCAGGGTGGACGGATGCTGTTTTCACTGTTGGAGTGGAGAAGGAGACCCAGAGCACTACAGGAGGTATGGACACGGGGCATTGTGGCTCAGGGTTTGGATCTTCAGGAGATGCCAGGCAGGTTTAGGGTTTGGGGTCTTCCCCCTTGGCAGCAGCTATAGGGATGGCACAGGGAAGAGCTGGAGGGAGGCCAAAAACCAGCTCCACGGGGATGGCTGGGACAGCAAGGAGAGGTTCAGGAAGCCCAGGAGGAGAAGATTCCTAGCAGGAGAAAGCTGAGATGCAAAGCCCTCAGCCCAGAGCTGTCCTCTGGCTCTCCCTGTGAGACTGCACCAAGGGGGCAAAACCTCCTGACCGTGGCAGGGGAGCGGCCGCTGCTCCAACAACCCCGAGCCCGGGGGACAAACTGGCACCAGCCACAGGATTTATGGTGTTTCCAAGCCCCTAACTGGAGGGACTGGTCCTGACAGAGCCTGTGCTGGGAAATGGGTGCTGCTGACTCAGCACACAGGGACAGAGCCCTGTCTGTCTGTCTGTCTGTCTGTCTGTCCATGCAGGGAGCTGGCAGACCCACCCCCCAGCTTCTCCTCACTGGCTGGAGAGCAGTGCAGAGTCCTGAGGAAGCCCCTAACTGCCAGTGGAGGGGATGGACACAACCCCAGCAGCGTGCAGCACGGGATTACAGAGATTAAACCCTGCTGGGTAAGCCCAGGGCTTTGCCCATCACCCTCCCTCAGCAGTGGGCAGCGTGGTGGCACGGCCTGGACCTCTCAGCTGCAGCACCACGGGGACCATCCAGGGGCTGTTCTCCCCTCTCAGCGTGTGTGTTTCCAGCCAGGATTGCTGGAGGAAGAGCATCGTGCAGCTGCTGAGCTGCCAGACTTTGCCATCCCTCCCCAAAATCTTGAGGTGCTTTAAAGGTCTTACCCAGCGAGTGTTTTCCCCCTACCTGGAGCTGCTGAGGTGCCTATTTTCATGCTCCTTTTTGCAAGTGTGAATGTTAGATCTATTTTTAGGTGAAATTGGGAGGAATCTGGCGTGATCATTTGATGCCAGGACCTTTCCTGGCCCCTTGGGGACTTCAGGGAGCTCAGGGAGCCTTTGGGAGTTTGCCCACCACAAAAAAACCCAGCTCTCAGCTCCCCAAGCAGCACCAAGCAGCCCAAAGAGGCCACAAAGAGGCAGAGCCAGGCCTGGAAGGAAGAACCACAGAAGGTTTTTTGGGGGCCAGTTCTCCTCCTGACAGAGCTGGGGATGGTGACCCCTGGCAAAGCCCCAAGCCCTGGCAGGACAGGGCAGGGAGAGGTCCCACCCCACGCAGGACACTGCTCTGGGAACACATCTGGATACACCTGGAGCCCTGCATGTCACATTCCTGGATGAGCAGGGAGGGAGCTGAGCTGAGCAGCCAGGCAGGAGGGAGCTGGCAGCCGTGCCAGGGCCCCAGGGGGCTGCTGAGAGCCCCCAAACCCTGGTCAGGGCTTGGTCTTCAGCCACATGCCCCCCACACAGGCAGGGAGGGCAGGGGGATTGCAGCCCAGAGCTCTCAGTGCGATTAAGTCACATCCAGCATTCCCATATGAATAAATAAATCATGTAAGAAGCATTAAGGCAGCTTAGTCTCCCTGGGAAATCGCCCCCAAGCTCTGCCTGTTGGGGGGCTGAGGGATGTCTCTGGGGCTGAGGGGAAGGGGGGGTGGCCTGGCCACATGGCAACCAAGCCCTGCAGGGGCAAGGGGGAATGGGAGTTAAATGTAGGAGCATCTGTGGAGCAGCCCTGCCTGCCCCACGCAGGGGTTCACCCCAGAGCAGCACATCCCTGCCTGCCCCACGCAGGGGTTCACCCCAGAGCAGCACATCCCTGCCTGCCCCACGCAGGGGTTCACCCCAGAGCAGCACATCCCTGCCTGCCCCACGCAGGGGTTCACCCCAGAGCAGCACATCCCTGCCTGCCCCACGCAGGGGTTCACCCCAGAGCAGCACATCCCTGCCTGCCCCACGCAGGGGTTCACCCCAGAGCAGCACATCCCTGCCTGCCCCACGCAGGGGTTCACCCCAGAGCAGCACATCCCTGCCTGCCCCACGCAGGGGTTCACCCCAGAGCAGCACATCCCTGCCTGCCCCACGCAGGGGTTCACCCCAGAGCAGCACATCCCTGCCTGCCCCACGCAGGGGTTCACCCCAGAGCAGCACATCCCTGCCTGCCCCACGCAGGGGTTCACCCCAGAGCAGCACATCCCTGCCTGCCCCACGCAGGGGTTCACCCCAATCCCTGCCGCCCCCACGCAGGGGTTCACCCCAGAGCAGCACAACCCTGCCTGCCCCATGCAGGGGTCTGTGCCAGGCACACAGTCCTTGCCCACCAGGGAACCCAGCTGCCACCTTGCCCTGAGAGGCTGCAGAGTGCCTCAGCCCCCAGCCATCCCCCACCCCGACCTCCCCAGGCAGAGACCCTCCAAGCCAGAGCTGGGCTCTTC
>NW_008626851.1:20118-20409 GCF_000691845.1 Merops nubicus | reverse complement strand
AGCCAGGATGCCAGGGGCACGTCTGTCCCCATCTCTGCATGAGGATGAGGATGAGGGATGGGGGGTGAACTTGGAGGTCCATGATCCTTCCTACCTGCACGTGGATGCCAATCCCTAGGGGCACGCTGTCCTTGCATGTTGGCATTTCCCTGTCCCCACTCTTGCTGGGAGGGTTTTAGACTTTGGCAGCTCATCCACCCCTGCGCCCACGCTGAGCCCCCTCGGGGGGTGCCCAGGTCCCTGCCACCTGCTGCGTCTTTTCCCGGCTGTCCCTCGCGCCAGGGCGATTGC
>NW_008626851.1:17605-20050 GCF_000691845.1 Merops nubicus | reverse complement strand
TCTTAGTGGGGTGGGGGAGCCCGGGGAGTCTGGAGGCAGGCGGAGGCTGACTTTCTGCCGGCTCTTGTCTGCCCTCAGGTCTCCCCCGCTGAGAAAAACACCAGCGAGACGCTGTGCTCCCTCAAGTTCGCTGAGCGGGTTCGCTCCGTGGAGCTGGGGCCCGTCTCCCGCAAAGCTGAGATGGCTTCCTGGCCCAGCCCGGAGCAGCTGGCTGCCGGTGCCCTTCCTTACCCCAGGAGGTCTCCCTGTTTTGCCCCCTGACGTGGACCCCGAGGCTGTTTGCTGTTGGGTGTTCCACTGGAGCCGCTTTGCTTGACCAGCCTGTCCCCAAGCCGCAGCATGCAGCCGATGCTGCCACCTTGGCTCTTCCAAGCCCTGTTTAGCAGCAGCCCCATGGTACCCCCAGAGCTCATTTGGATAGGCGTGACCTGCCTACCCAGGCAGGCATGACCTGCCAGCGAGCCCATCCCCATCCCTTCCCTCTGGGGACTGGTGCCCTGAGGCCGTGCCCCATCTCCCCCCAGGGCGACTCACCGGGGACCACAGCACCCTCCAGCCGGGCCCACACGTCCCCCAGCCCCGGGCAGCTCTCCAGCCGCGCCGCCTCCATCCGCAGGAAACTCCAGACCTCAGGTGGGTGGTGGGGCAGGATGGCCCAGCTCCGCACCCTGGGTGCCCAGACAGGGTCCCTCCCTCAGAGAAGGCTCCCGCCACCAGCCTCATCCCAGCCAGATGCTGGCTGGCAAAGCCTGCATGGAGAAGCTAGCTGATTTGTAATCGGGTTGTTAACTCATGGCTAATTAGCCATCGGGAGCCTGGTTAACAGTTCCCCAAGAGCCGCTGCGGGTGGCTCGGGGTGCACAGGGGGAGTGATGCTGCAGGGCAACAGCAGCGTCCCAGGGCTGAAGCTCTCTCCCCTTCAATTCCAGCCTGAATTAGGGGCAGCCACAGCTGCCAGGTGAGTGCCCATGGCCGGGAGCTGGTGAAGGGCTTGGCTTCAGCCTCACTTCCTGGGCAAGGCAGGGCAGGGCAGGGCAGGGCAGGGCTAGGCTGGGCTGACGGGCTGTGCCACTCACAGGGACGCTTGCAGTACCAGCTCAATGCAGCACCTGCTGAAGTGCCGCCAGATGGGGCTGGGGGGGCAGCGGTGGCTGTGCCACCTGCCCTGCGTGACCCATGTGTCTCCCCCCGCTAGGGAAGATGAGGCCTGTCCCTGTGTGACAAGGACCACCCCTGGCACCAAACCCGCTGCAGGACCTGGCCCCTCAAGGTTCTACGGAGAGTTGGCTGCTGGGAGGCACGAGAGCTTCAGTGCTGCTGCCTCGCCCATCAGGCCCCACGACCAGAGGATGATGGACCTCTCACCATAAGCAGCACAGGGCTGGGGTCTTCCAGCAGCCGGGCTCCCATCTCTGGGTGGGGGACAGCGGTGCTGGGCATGACACTCAGCTCTGTGGCTTTTTATGTTTGCTGGATGGATTTTTTTTTTTTAGCCAGAGCAGGCAGCTGCTGTGTGCTCTCTCCATCTCACCAGGTGTTTTTATGGCAGTGGAGGTATCTGACTGGAGGGAGACTCGGAGCCAGGCAAGCCCCTGGACATATCTCTGCTACCCTCCTCCAGGGCCAGCCTGGCCACAGCTCCCTAAGGCTGTATCCAGGTAGCTGCCTGATGTCTTTCAGAGCAGCGCTGCCTCCATTTTAAGCTAGAAAAAAAAATATCCCAGCAGCTCTTTTCCCTGTAGGTTTCTGAAGCCTGTTGTTGCATGAGGGCTCCCTGGTGCCATGCATGTGCTGAGCTGCCCTTCGTCATGGGGCCGGTGCTGCCAGACCCTCGCTGGCCACCTCAGCACAGGGAGAGCCTTCGGGAGGGCTGCCCGTGTTGCAAGGCACCAGGGTGGATTTAGCAGTCTCAAAAGAAGCTATTGTAAAGTTACTTACCAGTTGTCTTGTCAAGAGAGATCACAATGTGGTCGAGATGAAAGTGTTTGAAATATTTATACTCTGTTTACATGGTCTTGGGATGGGAAACAAGTGGAAAACAAACCAACCAAACCAACCTGCAGCCCAAAAGCCTATTGGCTTGTGTCAGACTGGGGGCTGGCAGGGGGAGGAGGTGGCACTTTCCCCTCTGAGCACCCACACGAGCTTCCTCCTGCTGCAGATAACCAACAGGATGCACTGACAGCTCCTTCCCACCATGGCCCTCTCTCATTCTTCCACAGTGTATTCTATTAAAAAAAAAAAAGGGGAAAAATAAATTTAGCTTTTTGTAAGATTAGATGTTTCTATGTATTTTAATAATAAAAAAATAAAAAGTGTTTTGTAAAACTTATTTTAAATAAACTGTTAAAGCCAGTCCTCCCATGCTGCTGCTGCCTCCCTGCAGTGGGTTTTCCTGGTGCTCGAAGCAGACAGCATATCCAGCCCCTCTCATGCTCTCCTGGC
>NW_008626851.1:8106-17329 GCF_000691845.1 Merops nubicus | reverse complement strand
TGACAAAGCTCTGCCAGAGATCATGTGGGGAGACAAGATCTGCATCTGGCCAGGAAGAAAGACAAGCCACAAACGATGACATTGCTCTTTGGGCAGGGAACTAATCATCAGAGTGAAACCTCCCCCAGGGCTTCAGCAACTTGCTCATGTCTGTCCACCTTGCTCACAACCACAGGAAGAGTGAGAAGGGACAGATTCCCTGTGGGACACGCAGGGAACAGAGCCCTGCTTTCCCTGGACCCTCCCAGCCCGAAGCTGTGCCAAGGTGAAGAGTACTTCAAGAGATTCAGGCATTTAACACAGTTTTTTTAAAAAAAAGTTACAAATCTTTTAATGAAGTTCATTATAAGTTACAGTTTCCCAGAGAACAGGCTCCAGTGTATAAAATGGGAGACAGGCTGGGAGGAGCAGGGGAAGCCCCAACAGGAACCTCTTTCCCCAGAGGAAAGAAGAAGGACAGAAAGGTTCTGGCAGACATTTATTGGGGGGGGGGGGGGGGAAAAAAAAAAAAAACCAGCCTCTAAGTGGCCCAGTGGATACAGAAAGACATCAGTCCATGTTCCTCTGGTCCTCCAACCTCCCACATCTTCACCCCCAAAGGAAAACACATACAACAAAGTCCTGTTTAAGTCACATATTTGAATGGATCCAGGCAGACCTCAGTTCCCAGCAACAGTCTGAAGATACTAATCTGCAGCCCGGGGTGCCAGCAGGGATTTCTGAGAAGCCAAGAGGCAGCCTCCCTTCCGAGGCCACACCAGGCATGGCGCTGCCATGTCCTGGCTCACGTTGGGTGAAGCAAAAGCCTAGAGGGCCCATTCCACATGGCAGCTGAAGTCCCTTCCGTAGGGTCCGGGCACTTGACCCCACAGCAGGCTTTGTGGGGTAGATGCTGCAGTCCTCAGCATGCTGCACAGAGTGCAGGGCCAGCCGGCCCCTTCCCACAGAGCCACGTGTCAGGAACCAGCAACACACACAGGGGAGAGGCTGGCAGGCTCGGAGCCCTCCCACTGGGGAAAAGGCCAGCACTGAGACAGCACAGCTGAGAGCTTGATGCTGAAATGAAGCTTCTTCCCTGCTTTGTGGGGTCCTCCACCTACCAGGTCCCCTCACACCACACAGACATGTCTGCTCAGGTCCTTCACCAGCCCGTAAGGCACCAGGGCTGGGCAGGCGACCAGCCAGTGAGATTCCATTTCCCTGCTGTGCTGTCAGGGGGAAGATGGACACAAGGAGAGAGATGAAATTCAGCTGGATGGAGAGCAGAGCTTGGCCACCTGTGCTGACACGTGAGGAGGTGGCAGCTGTCACTCCAGGACAGCCATGAGGAGATGCAGTTCCCGAAAGGCACTACCATGGCGGCCACTGAGTCCAGACTTGTTCTTGACGATGTTGCTGATGTTTTTCAGCTGCTTGTAGCACACCTTGCATTTATGGAGTCTGCAAAAAACAGACAGCAGACACAGCATGAATCCTTGGCTGCTTAAGAGATGTGCTTATTCCTGTAGTGACAAAGCAGGGGAGAAAACAAGCCCTGCCCATGGCCTGGAAGAGGCTGAAATGCCAGAACGGCTCTGCAGAACCACCACACCCTGACGATACAGAAGAACGGGGACCACATAACATCTCACTCACTCCTCTTTTCCCTGCTGGCATTAAAGGCCAGGGAGGAAGGAGGTGGCAGGGTTTGGAGGTGGCAGGGTTTGGAGGGCCAGTTCTCAGCAGAGCTAGCCCACAAGTGAACCAGAACTCCAGGGCCCAGCTGACAGCTCATGTGTCATGAGGTAGAGGGTGAAGCCACAAAGGTTTTTCTCCAGACATACACTTTGTTTAGGGATGACTCAATACAGAGTGACAGAGGGAAAAGGCCTTTGTCTCCAACCAGGAGGGTTTGGTGCTTGCACACAGAAGGGAAGGCATGCCCAGTCTAGTACCAAGCCTCGATGGCAAGGAGCAAAGTTCACCCAAGAGAAAGGCTGTTTCAAAAAGGCAGCAAGTGGAGCTAAGTGCCTCACCTTTCCTCTCTGGTGATGTCCACTCCGACAGAAGGTGGTGCAGCAAGGATGTCTGTGATCAGTGGTAAGAATCTCTGGAGGATGAGTTTCAGTGAGGTGCAACCAGTCTGGACATAACTGAAAACCAAAGAGGATCAGGGCCCGCTTGAATTTCGTTGCTGTCCTCCCAGCACACAGTAACCCCCACCCCACATCCAGTTACGGGGGACAATTACTCAAACAACACCCCCTCTACCACCTGTAACCTGGCAAGGTTTGTTGGTTTACATCCATCTGACCCCTCCAGAGCTGCCTTTGGTCCAGCACACCCATGCCAAACCTCAGCATCCTGCTCCTCCTGCCCATGCATACCTTCCATAACTTTTCCCCCTACACACTTGACAAATCCATTACTCTTTTTCCAGGTCTCACATGAACATTATACTGTATCTGCTGTGATTTTTCAGAGTTTTCTTTCATCTACAAAATACTCAGTGGAACAAGCTCTCCTATGAATATCTGTACTTTGTCCCCCAGGCACGCCATGTTCTTCTCACCTTTCATATTTACTTTGGAGTAGTTTTTCTATCTGTGGCAGGATTATAGTACACAAATCCAACTTCCAGAGAGACCTGAAAAGAAAAGGACACATTCTGAGATCAGAGATTGAGGTTTTAACATGGCAGAATCAACAGAAACAACGCTTTCTGGCAAAAAAGCCCAGGCAGCAGACTTGGGTTTCCTGAGCAAGTTCACCGACTCCCCCTTGTGATAGGAAGTGGCAGGATCTGACATATTTTACGGACTCAGCAGAATCCCTTTACAAAGCTCCAAGACTTCAGTTTTCCTTCCAAGGCATCATTTGCCTACAGAAAAGGCCCCACACAACTCCAGCAGTTACTGGCCCTGCAGACTTGAAGATCTGACCTCAAGCCCATGCACTGTGCACTGCCAAAATCCACTGGACACAAGGCAGCGCTCCCGACCCGCAGCCAGACAGCCCCCAGGTATCCCAGGGGCTGCCCCCACCCAGGACTCACGCTTTTTGGTTGACAATATTCAAGAGGTCCACAACAACAGAGAGATCGTTGATTGCCACTGCAGAGTCCACAGAGTTCTGAGAGGGAAGGGGAAGAATAAGTCATCTACTGCAAAGCTCGACCTGACAAGGCTAATGCAATCAGTATCAAGTGCTGCTTTTCAAAACCACAGCAAAGGAAACATGGACTTGGCCAGGGAACAGAAGATAACTCTCGCATAACAAAGTTATCTCCGTATTTCTTTATGACCATTCAACTGCAGGTGGGAGACAGCAGCACTCTGCAGTGCACACCCGGGGACAAAAGCTGTGAGGCCCTACTTTTTGTGTATGAGGCAGAAACTGGCTCTGAACAAGCCAAAACGAGCTGCTCAGCTGCTCCCCTCAGGTGTCTCCACATCCTTGCCTTGATGTCCCCTGTGCTCCATACAGCCCGCACGGTGTCCAGGTTCTTGTGGCGGCTGGTGAGCACCACACACATGGTCTCATGGCCTTTCCTGATCTGGGACATGGCTTCCTCATCCACGAGCTCAGTCTGGCTTTGGTTTTTCACAGCCTGAAAATACAGATGCCAATGGAGCCACAGTGAGAGAGCAGGACAGCACAGCAGGGTAGGGGCTTTCTCTGGCCTGGGTGAGAGCCGATTTTGGTGTGCAGAGGGTCGGTAAACACTGATGCCCTTGCAAATTGTTTTAAACATTTTAAAATGGAAACGCTCCATTTGTTCTGATTTCAGTTCCTTCACTTCTGTCTTTTCCACTACATCAATAACACATTTGAAGCCTTGGAAAAACTCCCAAAATTAAAAAAGGTAAATTAAAATTAAGTTTTCGAAACCAGTATGTCCTGACGATGAGACGTTTTTGTGCAAATCCTATTTTTTTTATGTGAAAAGTATGTGAAATTGACAAATTTTATTACAAAATGTAAATGCCACACAATTTATTAGAGTCTCCATTTGATTCCTGCCCAAGCCATGCTGGAACCACTTCTTCCTTTGCTCACATTTAGAGCTTGGGATCATCAGGATGGTCCCTTATTGGGACAGGCAATACCCTCCCCAAGAGAGGCTAAAAAGCCTTAGAGATGCAAGAGGCAGATTCCTCTGAAATAATTATGTATGCATAATGGCAGACACCAGTTGTCTAAATGACTCTTGTCTAAGCATGGGGAGTTGTTCAGTGTCTGTCTCACCCCTGACCCTCTGCTTTGGTAACAGTCTTTGTGAGCATGGATCAACACTGCTGTGCCCACATCACAACAGGGATGGCTCTAGCAACCCCCAGGTGCTAATTCCACAGAACTGAAGGTCAAAGCAGATGGGAAGCACCAAGCGAGCCAAGGGAGAGCAGGAGGTAACATGTTCTCTTTCAGCACTGAGGACTGCAGGCTGCAGAAAGCACCCTACCTCCTACCTACCTACTTCTGTACCTCAGAGAACACCCTTTCTGATGCCACCCAACACAGGCACCGGCTGGAAACTTTTGTGCAGAGATACTTACTGGTAGAAAGTCAGAGGCTTTCAGGCCAATGGGCTCATTCCTGGCTGCAGGAATCACCAACGGCTCTGTTCTGGTCAAAGGAGTTGAGGAGGCAACTGGTGGCCTCTGAACCGGGTCAGGCTGCAGGAAAAATTGGGATAAAAGTTCTAGCAGCAACAATCTGCCCAGAGCCTGACATATGTTTTTCCCTGACCTGCTTTCCTCTCACAGCAAGGTTCTAATGCAGAAGCAGTCACCAATTTGCTAGCACAGTTTAATAGGCAATGAAGTATCTCTCTGGTACATGCCAAGATATAATTAAGGTTTGCAAAGAACACAGACTGGAAGTGCCAAGTGCTGTCACTGCTATCAGCATCTAAAATCAGGGCAGTGGGCTGTGGCGAGCCTGAAGGCTTAGAGAGAACTCTAAAGCAGACAGTATAATGAATCCTGGCCCTGCTCACGATTTTGGCAATGGAACAGACTCAGTTCAAGCACCTGCAGAAATCTGGCACTTGGTTCTCTTCAGAATGCCCCAATTTTGAGACGCGAGGTGCAACAGCACTGCAAGTGTGAGAAGCAAACCAAAGCAATAGAGCCACTGCTGGAGGCTTGGCCTTGGAGGCTACTCCTCAGGCAAGACACATGGCAGGACAGATTCTGGAGCTGCACTTTTACTGCTCTTCAGTAAAGGGATCGGCTTCATTAGAAATCACAAGGTCATATCTTTCACAGAGGGAGCACAAACAGCTCTTAACAGATCATACAGTACGTACAACTTCTTGCTTTGGCAACAGGGTCTGGACATCCGCAGCTTGGCTGGGCTTCACTACTTCCTTTGCAGTCACGGGCTCTATCAAGATGGAGAGAAGTGGGAAAGCATAAACTGACAGTTCTTTTCAAGGGAAGTTGAGAGCAGAGGGTCTGTATAGCTAGACTACAAGTAGTTGTTTCTGCAAACAAGCAGCTCTCCCTCTTTTGAGGGCCACTAACCCGATTCCCACCAAGGGGTTACTTTCATACTCACCATCCTCAGGAGGGGCTGGAAAGGGCTCGGTGTTTCGAGGAGGAGTTCGACCTACAGAAAGAGAACAAGCAAAAACAAAGGAGCACCCAAGGCTATAGATTAGTGATAAGTCAGCCTTGGAGCTAGGAGATCTCAACAGCTCCACAGATCGGGCTCATCAGGGATATGGCAAGCAGGGTCATCTCCTTCAGACCTTGATGCTATTGTCAAGTTTAGCCAAAGGCTTTCAGCCTTCAAGGATGGGAGGGGCAGAACTGACTCATGTAGTTCATGGCTGCTGTAGAAGTGTGAAGCACAGGAAGAAGCACTGTCTCTAAATTATATAAGAAAAAATCACCTCTTGATAAACTGATTTACATAAGTAAATGAAAACACTATTACTTCCTTAGCAAGAGTTTATAAATTTTTCTCATTTACCCAAGACATTGCACTATGCCTCCTAAACAACAATCTCTACTTTAACAAAATATTTTGCCATTCCTTCTTTAATGGAGGCTGATTTTATACATATCAGAATTCTAAGCTAATAAAGATCCCATAACACAGTAGCCCCTCCTAATCAGGACAGGAAGGCAACATGCTCACAGTGAAGCTCTGGATTCTGAGCCAGACTTTGACCAGACATCGCTGCACCCTAGTAAAGGTGCCATCTTCCAACAGTTCACCAACATAGTCTGCTGTGCTTGACACTGAACGGCAGATCAAAGAAAAGTTTTCTGAACTCTCCCAGTCTCAAGTGAAGCTTCTATGAGAGTAAGCTGAAGCTCACTTCTACTAAACCATTTTAGTGCCTACAGCTCTAATCCAAACACCACTCAAACAAGCAGCCCTGGTACTGACAGATAGCGTTTTTGGGCTGGAAGATCTCTTTGTAATCCTCTGGATTCTGGATCTCGGCCTTTGATTCCTTCTCATCCCGGTCATCTTCACTGCTGGGACTGCGTCTCTCACTCTCCGAGTTGTGCTTCACTCTGCTGCAGAAAGACAGATGCTTTCAGGGCATGTCATAGGGACTCAGTCAGAGAGCAAGAGCACTAGGATCCTTGGAGATTTTCCTTAAAATCTTACCCGTCAGTAAGCAGGCCCGTTCCCTTACCTTTGTGGCTTGCTGCAGCTGGTGGAGGGCCTGTCGTAGATGCGGCGGAGGGAGGAGCCTGCAGGGGTAGGCGGCACGAGCGGCTCATCGTCCCGGAGCAGCCCGTGAGGAACAGAGTCTGACTTTGTGACTCTGCCCAGATCCACGACGAAGGATGAGACTGTGCTCTGAGCAAAGGAAACTCCAATCTGCAGGGACAAAGATCAAGGCAAGTCACCAGGGAGCAGGGTGCATGACAGTCCTTCCAGAGAGAATTGGCACCACGGAGTGACCCTGAGCAACCACACTTGGGAACGTCTCAGTTTAGTGCTTTGGTTTTCTCAGTTTGAAGCTGAAAAAGTTTTATGAGAGGCTACGACAAAAACATTTGCCACTGGTCAAATTGAGCTCTGGTTCCTTCCTCCAGGAGTCAAAGAAACAGAGTAGAGCACACTTCTCCCAAGTAATAAGCCCATTTCCTCTCATCCTGTCACTGAAGTGAACCAGGGGAGGGTTCGATTGGCAGAATTTCTCTCCTGACAGAGTGGTGAGGCCTTGGCCCAGGCTGCCCAGGGAGGTGCTGGAGTCACCATCCCTGGAGTAGTTCAAAAAACATGTAGATGTTATACTTTAGGACATGGCTTAGTGGTCATGGTAGCAATGGGTTGACAGTTGGACTTGACGATCTTTGAGGTCTTTTCCAACCTTAATAATGCTATGGTTCTATGAGGCAGCTGGAAGCCAAAGCACACAATCTTTGTGTAAGTACTTGGTACAATGCAAGCCCTGGCCACTTAAAGTCTGATGTAAGCTTAAAGGCCAGAAGGCCTGCAAGGAGGCAGGAGGGTTTTACCTTGTGTCTTGTACCCACCTCCTCCACTCCTCAGCAGCAATGGCTTACCAGCTGGCTGTTGCAGATAGATAAGTCAGCTACTTTTCCCCAGTTCACCAAGACCACATCAAAGCAGCGCTCTGGCTCCCAACCGTACACACGCAGCGAATCCTGGAAGCCACTGTACAAGCAGGAGCCATCTGGGTTGAAGAGCACACACCTGGGAGGAAGGCAGGTGGAGAATTAGGCCTGGCCTTGCAACCTTGCTCAGTCCCACGAGGACCCCAGGGCTGTATCCCTGCCTTCACTGAACACCTCCAGCCCCACTTCCAACAATGAACTTATTGATCTGGTCTTCACCTGTGCAACCTGGTGGGCCTGTGAGACATCTCCAGCAGCTCAAACCTCTCCCATTTGAAGGCACTCTTTCAGGAAATCCTCCCTGCATCCCCACTTTAGTCTCTGCCTAGTACACCACAGTAGGAATTTAATATACCTGACAGGAGTAGCTTCCTCTTCAATACAACTCACAACTTGAAACTTCTCCAAGTCCCAGAACCGAACAGTCCTGTACACACAACAGAACAAAAAACATTGTTCATCCCTCTCAAAATTTGCTGTAGGGTCCAGAATTGAGATAACAGTCTAAAAGCTGGAATGGCTTTCCCTGTTGTGCACGTCTGATGAGCGTCCACAGGTGGCGGGCTGGTCTAGCTAACGTTTGTGACTCCAGCCACAGATGCTTAGAGGCTCTAGATGTGGGTAGGTATTTAGAGTGGACCCAGCTCTCAAGGACACCCTACCAGCAAAGCAGGACGGCTTGCTGTTCAGCTAGGATGTCAGCAGGATTAGTAAGACACTTGAGGCTCACGCACTGTTTTCTAGTGTGGCAGAAGGTGCCATCGATTTTGGCCAAGAAGGCAAGATGTCCATGTGGTGCACATCACAGATGTGACGTGTTGCTGGCTACATATCAAGCTCTAGTTGCATGACATTGCTAGTTTCCACATTCCTGAAAAGAAGGGCGTCAGGAAAGGGAACCAAAATATAAAATTCCTTCCTTTCTCCCTCCCCTTTCCTACCTGTCAGAGCTGCCGGAAGCCAAAAGGTATTCATTGGGATGGAATTCAACAACATTTACTGGGCCAGTATGTCCTGTGAACTCAAACATTATCTTCCCAGCAGCCAGGTCCCACAGCTGGAAAAAAGAAAGAACAGTGCAACTCTTAGAAAGATTTCACTTTAGAGAATTCCAGTACACTTCAGATTTCCTTCTACTGGCGACCTTCTAACACTTGTCCCCCTCCAAGAATGGTCTCAAGCTCATCAAAGAAAGCAATGATCATGGAAAGAGTATCAGCCCAGTCATTTAAGGCTCCATTTTAAAATTATTTTCTTTTTTTCCCCCCCCTCTTTCTTTTTTGCATTCTCTTTTACATTTTTCATTTAACTTGTCCCCTAGAAGTTTTTGGTTTATATTTAGAGACGAGAATAAAATATAGCAGTGTCAGTCCCCACAGATTGTATCTTGAAAGCGAACACAAAATCTCTGAATCCCTTAGCAATTCCTTCTTCCTGTGCTCTAGTCTGCACTGAAAAATGTAGAGTGAAATGACTGATCTATTTATTTCATGTGAAGCTGAAAACAAAGACCAATCCTTTGCCCAACTTCCTCCATACCACTTCTGAAAAAAATGAAGTCACAGCTTCAGTCAGTACTCTTCTGAATTCCTTCTCTTGCTCTGACAGCAATTTTCAGACTGATAATCACATGC
>NW_008626851.1:4730-8075 GCF_000691845.1 Merops nubicus | reverse complement strand
GCTGAACTGAGCAGAGATAGAAATCAGTGTGGTGAAGCAACATGCTGTGGACAACTCATTCTGTAACATCTACTGAGACAGAGGCAAACGTTCAGGTATCACAACTCTTATCACCATCCAAACTCGCCTTTCCCTGTGCGTAGTGCTAACATGTCTGTTGGGTCAGTGCATTTCAACACGTGCAGCTCTTTGCTGGATGCTGTGGGCTGCTGGACATTATACTCATAAAGAGACTGGTCCCTGCAAAGCCACAGGTCTCAGCCAGCTGTCTAAGGAGCTAAAGGTGTTTACGAGTGAGTGCTGGTAATGCCTGGTGAAGAGGTGAGCCCAGCATTCCTGTGCCACAAGCACATAAAGAGGATGTCACAACAAATCACCTTTATGGTGTGATCATCAGCAGCAGAGGCCAACCACTTCCCATCGGGACTAAAGCGGAGGCATCGGACTGCTTCTGTGTGGCCCTGAAATGAGAAAAACAAACAGTATCTTCCTTTAGAGGGAATTCTGGCTTTTGTCTTTCAATCCTATACAATATTATAAAGTAAAATCAAGTAACTGTTTCAGAGTCCACAGCTCACAAACACTACACTCAAGAGCCACACCCATCCACACTGAGTGAGTGTCATCTCCCTCATCTGGACATGTCTAGCATCAGTTTAAGTACAGTAAAGGCAGATCTGGCTTAATTAGTAAGAATCCATTTAAAAATACATAGATTTATGGGTGGTCAGATAGAAACTTTGTGCTATTAAATTGGTTTCCAAATAAAATTAATATACAGCAAGTTCTTTGGGTAGAAAGAGGCCCCAAGAATAGAACCACCTCGCTGCAGTGGGGACTCATGTGGTAGGATCAGTCACAGTATAAAGAAGCACTCGGTCCCCCACTGAATCAGTCAGACACATTAAATCCTACAACACCCACTTCACATCCCCATACAGTTCACAGAGGCCTGCAGAGGTTGCCAGGCCACGCCACAAATCACACAGACCTTATCTGCATACTGAAAAATGAGGAAGTTAATGGTACATAATCACTTGAAGGTTTGCTCACAAGTCCTCGGCAGAAATCTTTCTCCCCTCTTCACCTGAAAACTACTGAAGCATTTTACCTTGTATCTGAAGACACAGCCTTTTCGTCTCACATCCCAGAGCTACAGGGGAGAAAAGCAAACAGAAGATATTGCTTAGTGAGTCTGTGGGGAGCCCAAGAGCCTCGTCAGAACAAGAGGTCTCCCTGTCACCACAGAACAAGAGCTCTCTCCGTCACCAAGCTGACAGACACTGAAGGGACTGCTGAAGCCCTGTTGGCTTTGTGGTAATGCCTTATCTCATCCCCCCCAATTGAAAACTGCTTCTGTAAGGTATTTACTACAGAAACTCAGCTCCTACAAATACCAGCCTGAGGAAGCAGATGCAATCCACAGTGACCAGGACCATCCATGTTTGCTGACATCAGGCCTTGGCTGGCACCTTACTGGGAGTCACATTCCACAACAGAAGTGTCACACTCATGAGCTACTGCTGTCAAAATACAGGCAAGAGTTTCACAAGCACTCAAATACACCTGCCCACACACATGGATATGATGATGCACAGCAACTACCCACAGCCTGGCACAAAACACATTCTGGCACGCTTCAAAACAAAGACTGCCAGTGAAGAGGGCAGTCTCTAGGGGTTTACCTTAATGTTGGTATCCAAAGAGCCAGATGCCACAAAGCTTCCAAAAGGATGGAAATCAAGGCTGCAGATATTCGCTTTGTGACCGAGTAAAGTACGAAGAACTGGGAAAGGGAAAAGCAGAGTAGAGAGAAGGAACAGGGAGCAAATATTTAGTAGTTTGTTTCACCCAGACACCACGCAGAAGTTTAGCCATACTACCCTCACCATTAAACACATGCTAATACAACATACATCAGAAGTGCTAAGTATTTATTCATCTGCATACATTATTTTATGGAAATGTTGCTGACTTTACCCTTGCAATGCAAAGAAACAGTAATAGGGGGCCCACATTCAAAGACCCTAATCAAAGTCCTGTCCTTAGGTGTGGAAACCATGACTAAAACTCCAAAAATCTCCATTCTGAAAATAAAACTAAAAAGCCATGCTCTGAGCCACCTGGCAGGCACTTGTTACAAGGACAGCAAAATGGTGGGGGGGGACACGGACACAACAGTTTTAGCCAGGAAGTGAAAGGACATCTGACTGCTGCATCATTCACCTTGCAGGGACTAGACAGACCCTTTCCCAGGACTCTGTGCCCCCATCCAGGCACAAGCCTGACTTCCACCTCTTAGGTTCCAATATTCACCCCAGACTCCTTCAGTTGCCCCTTGCAAGAAGCATCCCAAAGACCGGGAAAGGATGTTTAGGAAGCATGAGACAGAAATGATCACAGCATTTCAGCAAGTCATCAAAAAAGTAACATCCTTTGTAATTCCAGAAACCAGAAGGGACCAGTAGAGCTGGTCTACTTTATCTCTGAAAGCAGAGACAAATGCAGAACTCCATCTCAAAGAAGAAAAATTGCTCAGAGAATAACAATCTCTTTCTATGCTCTGTCATCTGGAGCAGTCTGATGATTCACCTGGCAGAAATTAGCTCTTGAGCCAGACCTGGAGTGGTCATTTTTACAGACACTGGCTCGTAGGTCTCCTAATAAATCCAGCCAGACAGTTACTCCCCAACGGTAGAGCCCAACTATTTTATAACTGAGCTGATTCTACCTGGCTGAATGGCAAAAGTGCTTTCTATTATTTGTGCCACCTGCTGTTTGCCTTCATAGCTCAGCCAGTGTAAGTCTATTTGCATTATGCTTCCTATGAACAAGCGACAACTGATAAGAAATATTCAGCCATTTTAGGGTTCTGCTGGAATGTACTCGTGTGACTCATGAGACCTTTGAAAATTTATTCTCAGATTTGAGAAAAAATGCAATAAATAAAGTATGACTCCACAGCTGGCCTTTAAAGGATCAGAGTGTGATGAGCTCACAGCCTTTACAATTTATGAAATATTAGATCTTTGTGTATTTATATGGCCATGCAAGAGCAGAAGAGGAGAAAAATCACTTGATGAAAAAAGAGAAGTTAGAACTTAAGAATGAGAACAGGAGATGAACAAGTAGGGGATTCCTGGACTTGTGCAGATCCCAATATACTTAAAACTTCCAATCTGACTTGGGATCCTTTTCTTAAAGTTGACAATTTTAAGCTGAGACTCTGAATATAAATTCTCTAAGTATAGTTACTCTATATGTGCATAGAATCAGATCTGGAACATAGATTTCAGTCTCCACAACACACGTACAAATTTCTATTTGAGTGTGCATACACAGCTC
>NW_008626851.1:0-4699 GCF_000691845.1 Merops nubicus | reverse complement strand
CAGCAGGAAGTGCATAAAAGCCCTCTATAAGGGCTGGAAATTAAGATGAAAAGCCAGGCTCCTGTTCCTTCTTAAGTTTGGAATTTTCCAGGTCAGCATAGACATTAAGCATAAGGATATTAGCAGGGAGGTTGGATTAGATGATTTCTAGGGTCTCTTCCAACCTAAGCCATTCTATGATTCTATGATATTCCAAAAAGTATGCATTAAGAGAACTGAAAAACTCATGAAAACGTACTTTTGGCAGCTCCCAGGTCCCAGACTCGAATGGACCCTGACTGGGACCCTGCAACAATGAGTTCCTCATTGGTGTTGATCTGTAGGCTCTCAATGGGTGTTGTATGACCTGTCAAGCTCTGCAAAGAAAACCCCAGTCAACAGCTACAGACACAGCCCTTGTGTCTTTATTAAATGGCATTACTTGTACTCTATTGCAAACTGAAGTATTTAGCCGTGAGCTGAGAACTCCTGGTTGTGCCACCGTTCCTTTATCCTCAGCAGTGGTAGAGCACCCTAAAGACCATCACTGCATACAGCACCGTGCACGTATCCTCCACATTATCCCACTTTCTGGGGCACACTGACTAGTTGTTAAAGGGCGCATCAACAAAGACATGGATAGTTAAACATTAGGTGTGGATGCCCAGACAAGGTTGACACACACTTAGAGTATAAAAACTATGCTGTGCAAGCACAATGGTGCCGCGTTTGCTCTAACTGGGTCACAGAAGTGTCACGAACTGGTTACAAAATCAAAGCAAGAGCACAAGCAGCAGGGCTGCTTCAAAACCTTCACAGGCCCTGCCAGCAGTGGGTGTCGCAGCGATAACATGGTGCTATTACCCAAGTATTAACTTGGGGCATAAGGCAATGATTCACATGGATGCAGTTCCTTTCATCCCTGAGCATCTAAAAGCTTACAAGTTCCAGAAGTAGTTTGAAAGGCCAGTATTTAATTATACCACAAGAATATTTAAAACTAGCTCTAGAAGAACAACTACTGCACTACTGCAGACTTTTTGCTTGTCAATTAAACAATATTCTCTGCTTTGCTCCATCCTCACAGAGGTCTTTTTAAATAGCTGAGCTAGCTGTCTGCCTCCCACACCTGCACAAAGGCTAGGAACACCAGCTGAAAGCTGACTGCTCTGATGGGGCTTTCTCAGAATTTTATGTGCAACTGAAACCCTTTATATACTCTATGGCTGCAACCATCACTGCTGAGTGAGGAGGACAGCTCACACTTGAACCAAAGTGCAATGCTGCTTAAAAAGTTCCTCTTGTTTCTCTTCCGCAACACATCTGCAATCCTAACAATGTAAACACTAAAGATTCACTTCAGAGGATAAAATATGCAGCACAACTCCAAAGATCAAGATTCTTTTGATATACAAGAACGGCACAAGTCCCCAGCAGCTCCATCCAGCCAGTCCCTGCCTCTCACAAACATGAGCTTCTAACACCCACAGTTCCCAGGAAGCCCAGAGCCACAGCTCTCTGCTCGCACAGAAAGGGTACGGAGATATTTGGTCCTTCAACCTTCTCCTCACAGACGGCAACACTCTGGTGTTGAACTACTGTCATGCCATCACCAAGGGCCTGGAAAGACAGAGCTTAACTAGGCTATGCGAGCGGCACAGCACTCCCAAAGGTGGGCAGCTCCTCCTGCACCCATTTTAGCCTTCTTATACTTATCCTCAGTAAATGAATAGAAAAATTAAGTTGATACATTCTCCTTTTAGCTTTTTCGACCCAGCTTTCTTGATTTCTTCCTCATGAGGTTCACACTAACTAGAGAAACACCTTCCATAACACAGTATTGTTGTGCTGTTAATTAACCGAGTGACATGGGACACTTGCTGAAGAAGGTTTTCCACAACATCCACTTCAAGCAAGAGCGATGGAGAACAGACATCTGTTAGATCCATGTATGGTGCCCTTCAGGCATTGCTGCAGGGGTAACCCTACTCCTTTAACACGCTGTGCCCAGCCATCACCCTTCCCCAGCCTACAGGCAAGTTTACAAACCATGCTGACAAATTTTGTGCCAACAGTTACTGGCTGTGCTGAAGCAGCCAGGCATCCCAAATTCTCTCTGCAGTACCAAATTCCGTCCCTACCTTTAACTAGAACCCAGTCACCCAGTTTTATGTTGGTAAACTCTATTCACAAGTACCACAGGCTATAACCCAACAATCTTTCCCCTCATTCCCCACCCTCCATACCTCAAAATAAATATTCTAATCCCCCAGAAGCTGAGAACAGGTTTGTTCTTACCATGATGCAGTTGGGCTTGCTAACCGACCATATGTTGACCCGACAGTCATCTCCTCCAGTCACCAGCAGCCGGCCTGAACTTTTTCCCAGGACGAGTGAGGACACATTGCTGCTGTGAGCTGTGATCTCTTCTGCACAAAAAAAGGCAGACAATTATTACAGACCAGTATAACAATTTTCCATGCCATCTCTCCCCAAAGGACTAAAAAAAAAAAATAATTCTTCCTCTAGAAAAACTTTCCAGTTTCTACTAGACAAGCTGCAGCAGCCCACTGTTCAGATAAGAAGTCACACTATTATCTTGCTTGAAACAGTTCTTGGCTCTGCCGGCTGTGCTCAAGACATTTGCTGACCAAGCTTCACACCTCCAGTGCTCCTGTGGCTTAGGAAAACCATCTTCTCTCCCTAGCAGCAGCTTGGTAGCTTTAAAAGATTTGCTCGCCTGGGGCAACCTGCTCAGAGAAGCTGCTTTACCTTCAGTATCTGGGTAGGTCTCAGGACGCTGAGCTGAGGAGCTGCAGTAACACACAGCAGTCAGGAAACCTCGTGATGAGGAAACTAGTTTGGGGCAAAAGAGAAGCCAAACGAGTATCTTTGCTTAGACATCTGATGTTCACAGCAGATTTTTAAATCCACTCAAGTTTTTGACAAAAGCTTCTGGCATATGTCTTTACCAATTTCTTCCTCTTAGAGTTCTCTTCTTTGGAAGTTCCTAGGATTTGCACGCCTAAGAGTTATGAAAGCTGTTTGTAAAAAGGCTAGGCAGCAATCAGTCCAGCTTTCATTCAGATTCTTTTGGTGGGAGGAGCAATTTGATCATTTTACATGCAACGCTAAACCAAAAGGATATTAGACTGTTCCAATACTAATTACAGGGACTTTGATCTCAAGCTCCCTTTTTTGAAAAGAAAGCTGCACAACTTTCACTTTAGCTGGAGAAACACCTTTCGAATTATGGGATCTAAACCACAAATTACATGAGAAGGACAAATCTGGAAATATGCTCTTGAAAGACCAACCTTCCACATGATGATGCTAAAGTAAAGGATGGCTACGCAGATTTGAACGTAAAAAAAAATACAATTAACATTAATAGACCAAACCACCTGTTAAAACTGAAAGGATAGATGCTGAGCATTACTGCTGAATGAGTGCATCAGCAGCTCATGTTTTCCCCTCCTCTCAATTTTATACTTAACATATTTTATGTTTAAAAGCCATTGCTGAAGTGTTCCATCCTTTGTTCATAAAAGACAGGTTATGACCTGATGCCAGCCTTGGCCAGATGGTTTCATCTGCTCCTCCAGTGAATTGCCGGTCTTCTTAAGCTGACAAACTTATTTTTTAATAAAGTATTTGTCACCAGATATCACCCATCCGCTCACTAATACCAAGCTCCTAATCAGCATGATAAAATATTTCAAATATTCAGAAGGCTTCTTGCTCTAAAGCGTATGCCAAGATGGGGCAGAGTCTCACAAGAGTGAAAATCAAAAACTTCTGCCCACTTAAAGAGAACAAAAACTAAGAGACTTACAGCTTTTCCTGTAACTGGAGTTTCAGGGATGGGAAGATAACACTGCAGACTGGCTTTCTGCTCAAAAAGATATGAAATGACTGTCACCTATCTCAGCTCCCTTAATGTGTTATCAGTCCAGTAGACTGTATTTCTGGCGAGGCAATTTCTAGACCACAAGCTGCTTGTTTAAAGCACACACTTCTGATCACCTCCCATGGCTAACAAGAGTTCCTTCACAGCCCCTACAAAATAAGCGTCAGTAACCAGGGAAGCAGTCAGAACCAGACCAGGAGCAAGCGTCTACTGCTCCTTCTGTGGAAAAATATCAGATGTATGAGCAGCAGATTCTTACTGCAAAGCAGTTTCAAGAGAATGAGACACCCGGGCTCTGCACCTAATCCCTTCTGCAGCAAAGAGCTCTGCACACCTTCCCACCAAGACAGCAGCAGTGAAGGACAACCCCAAACATGATGAAGGGCAGCCCCAAGGCGCTAACAGGCCACTCAAGGAACTGTCCACTGCAGCCCAGGCAACGAAGAGGGGTTTCCATCATCCGCTTGGTCCATGAGAATCAGGTGAGGATATAGCTAGAAATTTTGGACCGCCTTACAGCAAGCAATCCAAAAAGACACAAGCCATGCCCCTTTGAAGAGAGCAATGACAATGCCCTACACTACTCCCCGTGTTTTCAGGAAGGATTTCCAGGAGATAAAATTCCAGTCAGCAGCTTGTAAAGCAGACCGGGGCACACACAGCCCGGGCAGGGACTTCGCCCCGCCTCTCCCACCCTGCTCCAGCCGGGGCCTTCCCCCGGCCGCACTCACGCAGCTTCCACGCCGTCTTCGTGGTGACGGCCACGGCCATGGCTCCTACAGGCAGGGTACGAGCGCCTTCCTTCTCCCG
>NW_008626850.1:0-23555 GCF_000691845.1 Merops nubicus | reverse complement strand
ATGTACAGATATATACAACGTTAGTCCCGAACCTAACTCCCCCTGATGTCAACACGTCACCGTTACCCCCGTCTGGGAAGCAGCCCCCGGGGAAGGGGGTCCCAGGGTGGGCTCAGACACAGACAGCAACTGGGTACAGGAGCTGGATTCTGGAACTCAGTTCAGGAACACGGGACTCAGGACCAAAGGCAGGATGGATGAAGTCCTCCTCAGATGCCGGCCACTGCAGCAGGAGCAGCCAGCAGCCCAGCAGCAGCAGGCAGGAGAGAGCAGCAGGGGTGAGGGCAGGGCTTGTCCCTCCTGATCCTTCAGCTTTACTGGCTATGCCAGCTGTGGGATGGAACACCCCACTGGGGAATACTGGGGTCAGTTATCCTGCCCGCTCCTCCCCGCAGGTGTGGGGTGCTCTCTGCCCCCCTCCGTGCAGGATCCAAGCCTAGCAGTGGCCTTGGTCTGCACACCAACCCCTGGCAGTAACTCTAAACATGAAGTCTTATCACTGCTAAAACCAGACAGTTGGCAAAAACGCTCTTAACTGCAGGCAGAGCAGCTAATTAGAAGAGCTTTAGCTAAATAGTAAAATCATTAAGCAGAACCAGCTCTATTTTAGCCCAAACCAGGACAATTTGGAAAAGGAAGAGGTATCTTACAGCTGGAAATTAGGACAAGCCACCTGAAGACATCAACACATTTAAACACCAACAAAGAGGCCTACAGAGATCACAATCAGCAACTTCCTACAGCAAGATTTGTAGGTGCTGAAAATTTTCAGCAAGCAATTTTGGGTTAAAAAGTTAATTATGATCTTGGTTCTGAAATACAGAGTTGAAATGTGGCTATTCTATATTTAGAGCACTTCCAACTATTTTGACTACTGTTCAAGAGTTAGGTAGGTATCAGCAGTTAGGTCTTAAACATACACATGACATCATTTATCACAGATTAAAGCAGACTGCTAAAGAAATTGCATCCCAAAAGTAGCCTTTCTAGCAAAATAGAAATTTGAGTATATGTTGTTTTTTTTTTCAATTATTGTAATTATACCACAATATCCTTCGAAACTGAATAAAAACCATCAAACTACTTCCTGTGAAGAGATCACTTAAAAGGTCAGTTTAAGGACTGGTCTTTGGATGACTGATATAAATTCTATAAAGTTATCTTTGGTAAATATGCTAAACAGAGGAAGCATGTATTCACATCAACTTATGTTATTTATTTTGCTTCTTTTTGTTTAGTAAGGGGTAAAGGCTTGAGAACCATAACTGAGACACTATTCCATTTCATGGGATCCTCTGATCCCTTTCAGGAAGGAGCACCTTGCTGTAGCATAATTTTTGTAATATTTCAGTCTGTATCTTCCTTTTTTTCATAGGCATTGAATTAGACACAGCCATTTGAACTATAGAATTTCTGTCCCTTCTGTTGAGAGGGGCAGCTTGATTTCACATAGTTTTCTAGATTTTGGGATATTAAACACAGGATGCGGAAATCCTTGACTTGAATTAATCTAATTTTAGTGTCTAACAGTCTGACTTCGGTTCCTCAAGCCACAATAACAAATACCTACTTATTAAACAAAACTGTTAGTTTTTTCTTTATGATTTTTTTTTTTTTTTTAGTTAATATATGTGTACCAAGAGAGAAAATATTTCTGCGGAGCACTATTTAGGAAAGCACACATATATATCAACATTTATTTATTCAATATATTAAAATATTGCTCACAGAGCTGAACGTATTCCTAACATGTATCAGCTAACGTTATAAAGACTACTAAATTTGTCAGTCAGTATAAAACACATGAAGATCAAAAATGTAAAAAAAATCAATTTACCTAATCTACCCAATTTTCTCAGTCTTTAATGTAATGCTGTTATTTAAAACAAGATCTCTTATTTTCCATGTACAATTCCCACAGTAGAAAAGTAAAGATGTAAGCATAACATGGTTTACATAACATAATATACAGCGTGTAATATGCCAAACATGAGACTCCCTGTCCTGCTATCATTCATCCAAAAAGGAAACAAGAGAAACTAGCAATTTAAATTCCACTGTAGGAAGAGGAAATAAATCTAAGCTGAACATCCTGCTTCCTACAAAATTCCACATTACAGCCTGAACTGAAATAAAGCATGCCAATGATAATAAACTCAAATGCATAATGTTATTTCTAATGATATTTCCACTCCTTTCTGACAGATAAAATAATGCTGCATAAATAAGTCTTTACTTGCAGAACAAAACTAGGATGCAAAAATTTTACTGCTTCCAGATTAAAGCAGATAAATGTGGCACTTCAGCAAGTTGATTTCAAATCAAAGTCTGCCATTCTGGTAACTACAGCACACTTACTGACTTCATAGCAAATACAATGAGCTCAAGGAAATGCATTGTTTGCCCACCTTTATTCCCTAATTCTCACATATGAAAAGACTAAGAAGTTAATATTTTTGCACTGTGAAATAATGCAGTTAGTTTTCTACATTGCTCCTAACTGCATTAGAATCCAAATTCTCTCTTGCCTAGCCATTTTAACAGTAAAAGTATTCACATCCAAAATATATGTATTATATTACTTATTCTTCATATTTGTTAGTTTTTAGAGTACTAGCTAGTTCTAAATAAAATAATGACTGCAAATAAGTATAATGGGATGTCTATAAGAAACACACTGTAAAAGGATTGCAAATTCAACTGTCCACTAAGATGGACAGTGTCTTTCTCTACAGCTCAATTTTTAAATCCAATTTATTTTATAAGAAATAATGAATTTTAGCAGTCTTTAGAATCTGGGAAAATAATTTAATTTTTACATATTGTGGCACTTTACACTCATGAAAGAAAGGCATCTAAACCCTTCTGAACTTAGTTTATTTTATAGGTATGAAATTATTTTTCCAGAAAACTTAGCCTCAAGTCCTAAAATCAGTTTACTGGACAATGTTAATTTCTTATGAGAATAACTGACTATATTGGATAACATCCATTTATTACTTGAACTTAATTTAGAATTTCATTTCATTTTAATTAAATTCTTCCTACATGCTGAGAAGACCTATATCTAACCATATTCAACTTCACAAATGACTTTATGTTAACAACCATTTTATCAATTTTCTCCATAGGGACTATATATACAGCATGAATACACAAAAGCAAAAGGTGAAAGGAAGACAAAACCTGTTCAGCAACACTATGACACAGAAAAGGGGAAAAAAGTTTATCTACTTAATTCACCTAGCCTAAATAAAAAGAATAGCTCACATTTGTTTATAAAGAACATGCTGTTTATTATTGTTTAATCCTCCTGTTGAAACAATGGTGGACAATAAATTCAAATAAATTCACAAGCCAGAGAAAATAATGACTTTTAATATTTATTACATTTGGCTTTATTAATTAACATTATTGATCTTCAAAACCTTTGTTTTGTGTGTACTTGTCAAAAAAGCCTCCCTATTCTAGAACAGTGCAGTCAAACAAATGCATGATGCATGGCAGACGAAGAAGAGAAAACGTAAAACAACATCTAGGTGCAAGTATTTGTTAGAACATCAGCAATTCTTCTCACAACTTACTAACTGCTACCATCTTGTTACAAGTTGAAGTATAAGCACTGGAAGAAACACTGTGAAGTTCAGAAAATTAGAATCATCATGCTCCAAGCTTTTCCTGGTTACAACTACCAAGTATCAAGTGAGACAGAAAAAGTTTAGAAAAGTGTGATCCAGATTTAGACTTTTAAAATTCTACCTCCATCATTCTGCTTCATGTTTCCTATTTGCTTGTTCTGGGTTGTCATACATGTTTGGTCTAGATGAAACACTGCCTTTTTTTCAGTATTTACCTAAATCTGAACAGGAAACAACTGAGACTGATGTCAAAGAAGGTGAAAAGATGAGGTTAACATTGCAGTAAGGCAAAAATCCCAGCAGTATAGATGACTCAAACTCTAAGGAGGTTTATAAAATAATGGCTTGAAATGCTTAAAATATGAGAAGATAGAGGGGATGGTGTTACAACTACTAAAGGTTTTTCCATGTCAACAGGAAACTAACTATAGCAATTGTATTTTGAAAAGTCTCTGGAGTAGAAGCTGGAGGCCAGACAAGATATAAGGAATTTTGAATGACATTAGTTGGCTACATTTTGACAACTGAATCCTACTCTCCTTTATTTACATATTCTCTTGTACCTTCACCTCATGGTGTTTAGTGTTTTGGTGAGCTTTCCTAGAAGACAAAAGAGGCACAAAAGTAGGTTCAAAAGTATCCATTTTCCTACTTCTCTTTCAGCAACCCCAACATTACATGTTAATTTCCACTCTGGTTTTGTCCAAATTTATTTATGTGCAAGAGAAGTGAAAGAATTTTCAGAAGTATACTTTGTGCAGTCTATAAGCTTCTGGAAGAAATTCTCTTGCTTTCTTCCTTGGAATTGTTCATTACAGTCTCACCTGAGGCTGCAAAGTGAGCGAGCAAAGCCCTTCAACTGGGTGAGTCAGCAAAGAGAGGGAAAGAACATTGACTGTACCTCAAGGTCAGCTACAGGAAACACTGAAGGGACAACTGCCGAAGTAAAAGTCAACAGATCAGTGCAGTTACAAGACAAAATAATAAAAAAGGAAAAAAAACAAACACCTTCCCTGTTATACTGAACAAAATAAAAGCAGACACAATACTAGCAATAAAGGAGTCTTCCCACAGAACTGTAGAAAAGTCCCATTTCCAAGTCAGAAGTCCTTGTCTTGTGATATGTAAATATCAATCTGATGGAAGAGGAAATAGTGATAGGTCCTTCTCAAAATATGACCTTGTGTCCTCTTCTATAAAGGATAGTTCTGCGGAGTTTGAGAGTCCCTGTAAAAGGAAGAAGCTGATTTCAAGAATGAGTTTTTCTGCTCTTAGGCACCTGGTTTGATTTGTAGCCCCATAGAGAAATGCACAGTAACATGACTGTGAATGCAATACTAGGGCTACACAAAGTGTCTGAACAGGTTTGTAGAAAATCCTGCAGTCATAGTCTATGGTCCTGTGCTACAGGAAAAACTAAACCAGAAATTACAGAAGCAAAACTGAACCAGGCTGCATAGGAAGCTGAAAAATGCTCTCTGTGCTAGTGTTCTTGAAACTGCTCCCAGGATGCAGAAAACAAGACAGAAGTGTTACTGAGGATGCAAAGTTAAAATACGTTTGATTCACACAGTGACAGAAAGAGGTATAAAGATTACCAGACACAAGACACATTTCTGGAAAGGAGGGAGCTCATGCAGGAAGTCAGACTTCCCTTAAACTATTATTAAATCTAAGTTTTTGGGTTTTCACATCAAGCAGGTCATACAAGACTTTTAGAGCTAAAAATGAGGAAAGCAAATAGATACTACAGGATCCCTTAAACTAAGATGTGTTGAGGTTTCTTGTGCTCATGATGCACTTGACAATCAAAGTCCAAATGTCCTGTATTTTCCTGTCCTGAAGGATAGGACAGAAGTTGGAAATGTTCAAGCAAGAAGCAAGAGAGAGTTGTAAAAATACACTGACAGTGAAACAGAGGACAGTGAAGCAATGATACATATGAGTCTAAGAAATAGAATGATGAAATGAGAATGCCTGTTCTGAAATAAGACTATTGACATAATAATGAGATCAGCAGCTGGAGGTAAGGATGACAATCAATGGAACATTAATACTAGGATGCATAAGGTACAGAGAAGACAGAATAGGATGTTACTATTGAACAGATGCTCTTTATCAGTAATCATAGTGCACACATATTCAGTATACCCTTGCAGGAGAAAATAAAGAAATAATAATAAAAAATCATTATATTATACTTAATTTCCAAAAGGGGTAATACAGTAAAATGTGAGAATTTATTCAGAAGAAGGAAAAAATGTAAGTTAAAAGTTGAATCTTTAAAAATGTTGTAGAAAATGTCTAAGAATAAAATTCTTGAGACTCAGAATGCAAGAACAAATGCAAGAGAGTCACAAAACAAATGAGGAAGGTCCAAAAAAAAGCCCAGTGTGGCCAAAGAGTGAGAAAAAAAAAAAAAATGGCAATCAGAAATAAGAAGGAAAAAGTGAAGCTGTGTCTGAGTGAGGAAAATGGGTATGACCATAAGCTCTGGAACTTGAAGTGAAGAAATGCAAATAAGACAAACCATTAAAAAGTTTTGGGGAACAGTACAAAAGGCACAAAAATTAGTAATAAATAATTTTTAAAGCACATCAGAAGCAGGAAGCTCATCACAGTGTCTTTAAGGTCAACAAAGGCTCAAGGAATAAAAAGAAGCACAAACAGCCAAATTAATGTTTTGCATCGGTGATGACCCATAGTCTGGGAAGCTGCTGATACTGTGATTCCTTTTATACAGGGCTTAGAAGGAAGAAAAGAGAAACTAAGGGTCAGTGGAAAGATCTTAGAATAAATGGGCAAAATCAGAAGTAACACTAGACAGTATTTATCCAAGACTTTTAAAGGAATTCAAGGATGAAAGATCTTAACTACTAATGATGGTGTCTGAACTGTCACATAACAGTGTCTCAGTAACAGAGGCTTTTAGAATAATTAACCTGGTCTTAGCTCCAAGAAAGATCTAGAAAACTGCAGACCATTAAGTTGACATCTGTACCAAACTAGTGCAAATTACTCTGAAGAAAAGTATTAGGAAGCATGCAGGAAAAGATGTTAGGGGCAAGAGTCAGCTTCTGAGAGGCAATGCATTGTTTGCAGACCCACTGGAATTTTTTTTAGGGAGTTAACATGCCATAGGATCCATCCAGTCTGGTTTACTCAGGCTTCCATATGACCTATGGTAAATTCCATCAACCACAATCCATCAAAGAAATTGAGTTGTTGCTAGACAAAAGAAGTGTCTTACACAGAGCAGTAATCTGATGAATGTATGATGAGAGAGGGTGAAGTAATGGTGAATTATCACAGTGAAGAGGATTACAAATTGAATTACACAAGCATCAGGAATAAGATCCATGCTGTTCAAGAGATTCAGACCACAAATGACCTAGGAAGTGACTAGTGAGGTGACAAGACTGTGATATTAAGTTATGCAGAATCATAATAACAAGTGCTATCTCTTAAAAGACATACAACACTGAGTAACTATAAAATAGCACATCCAATTACATGCAGAGAAATGCAATGCAACATAAGAAGAGTAGAAAAAAACAAACCAAACCAAAAAAAACCAACATGTGCTGTCAATCTTGAGATTTCTATAGATTGTTTTTGTACATTTCTCAATACTCAGTAAAAAGAAATGAGTCAATGTGTTAGGAACTGTTAGGAAAGAAATAGAGAATGAAACAGAAAACATAGTTATGCCTTCACATAAATTCACACAAATGCTATTCAGGTTATGTTCCTTCCACTAACAAGGAGACACACTTCAAAAGTAAAGAAACAGAGGGGTGACAGGGATAAGCCAAGGCATGGAACCAGCTAGAAAAGCACAACCAGCTGGAAAGGTAAATGCTAAAAGTTTAAATGATCTTGAAAGCAATTAGACAAATCTAAGGAGGAAAAGTCCATTAAAAGTATGCATTCTGGCTCCTGAATCTCACACACTTCAGAATGGGATAGTTTTCTAGGGCATCATCATCATTATGTGGTTGCCCTCCTCCATAGATAACTGTTATTCGTTACTGCCAGAGACAGGATACTTGACAATTTGGTCTTATTTAAGGGACTATCTGTTCTTAGGTTTCTGAACAGTTAGAAAAATATCTTAACCTGTAAGATCATGATTCCTTTTTACGATAAACTTTTCCATTGCTTTTTTTTGCTACTGGAAGTTTATAGCCAAACATGCCCACACTGCAGAGTCTAGGAATATCTCCATTATGGACAAAAAGAAGCTGTGGCCTTCTCCTAAGTAAACAAAAGCTTCTCTGTCACATTTTTGTTAAGGATATGCCTGAATACATGTTTCTTCAGGACACACTATAAACACATAAGCTAGGAAACTAGAGATCTTACCAAAGCAGCTCTCACTAGTAATGAGTGTGTTTTCCACTACTGATAACAGAAGTTCAGCTTTTGTTAGAACCAAGGATCTGTTCTTGCTTCTTATTGCCTTCCTCTAGGCCTGAAGGTGGCAGCATCAAGATGTTAATAATTTAGCAGTTCTAATCAAACAGAACATCAACTACTCTTAAAAATAAATTTGATTGCCAATTTAAAAATTAATAGTTTAACTAACAGGTTCTCAAAGGATACGGGCATCAAGGGCAATGGGTTAGACTAATTAATTTCAAATAAGGTCTCAATTATTTTGTTGAAATCATATACAACAGTTGTTCAATAATAGTTTTTGAATAATAAATGCAAGTTATGGTCTAGAGCATAGACTTCCTTACAACATATTTGTAAAGAAACATTTAAAAATCTACTATTCTCTTATATTTATTATGTCTGTTCATACCCTGCTGCATGCCAGCAAGCAGAGGGCATCACTTGCTCAGTTTAATGCATCTCTTTAAGATCTATACATATTCTAAACGTTGATTTCATCACTTCAAGAACTTCAATTGCAGCACAACTGGCATATTCCTCGTGGAAGGAAATTTGATACAAAATTGGGAAAATAAGACACCAGACTCAGCACAGATGTATAACAATACATCAGAGGCCTGAGAGCAAATGACAGTGATGCAAGCACGCACACATACAGTTACTTTGGCCTTACTATTTTCTGCCTTAAATTGGATATATCAAGAGTGAGCAGAAAAGCAACAATGGAAAACAGCTTCAGCACTTGTAATTTTAAATATTTTATGAGTATGGAAAATGCTGCTTCAACTCAAAATCCTCTTCCTAGAGTAAACTACACTAGATTATGGACTTGCAACAGGATTTGAAATCATGTTAAATTGTATAATTTAACATTACATAAAAAAAAGGGAGAATAAAAAATTTGACAGGTATTTGTATATAAATCTAAAAGTCCATAGCAAAACTTTAGCATAGAACAAAGTAATCATGGCCTGGTATGGATAACAATTAGGTGGTTTAGTAATGCACAGATTAGGATCTTTTTTCTTACTTACTGTCAAACCACATAAACCTGGAGGAATACTGAAAACTGAAAGTTGTTGGAAATCGGGAGATATTAAGGTGAAAGATATAATTTATATATCTGCCATTTCCTATTTGCAAGCTTACAAACATAGTTGGAAACTGTATTCTGAATTGAATACACAGATCTAAGTGTTATTTACTCTAAAGTAGCCTCTAACATGGTCAGGAAAGACATCGATGCATTACAAACATAACTCAAATGTCAAGGGCCACTGTCAAACTGGATTTACCCTGTACATAGTTGAACTCAAGGAATGGGATTTTTTGTGACCACTGAATAGATCTCCTATGGAATTAAAGCACAATAATGAAGGAGATTGTTCACTGTGTGACCTCTGCCCAATTTGTTGTACAAATTATATAAAATAAATAAAATATAATCTTGCAGAGAGAAAAAAGGATGACTTCCTGGCTGACACTGTTGAATTCCATCCTATGGAAATAGTTTAGTTTCCTGAGATTTCAGCAATTGAGGAAAGCAGATTTCTCATGCTTAATTAATACTTCATAGTCTTTTTTTTTTTCCTTATTACCTCAATTTAGTGATGTTAGCAGAAATGTTTGTTTCTCACAAATGAAACAGAAATGGATAGAAATTTTCTGTGAATAAAGCCTTATACAATAACTTAGCACTTTAAGAAACGAAGTAGCAAATGCTACCCACATTATAGAGATCGGTGACCTTACACTTTCAGTAAATCTGTTTCCTTTGTACAAATTGGGGTTAATTCCATCCCTCACCCACAAGAATGTTATGAAGATTAATTAGTGTTTGTGAAAAATTCAGATAATATAGTGATGTGTACCACTGAAGAACTCCTGAGGAAATTAATCATTTCTTCTTTAAAGCAGGAACTAAATAGACTAGAGTAAATCGTATATGGGGCAGTGCAAAGAATGAGGAAAAGACAAAATATTTAAACATCGCTTATTAGCTGAGTGGTATTTATTTTGTGTACTTAATAAGAAAAGGATTTGTAACTAAAGACTGCTGTAATCCAAATGTAAAAGCTGTAAACTAAGAGTGGAAGACTGATTCTGATTCCTCATTGTTCTAACTTCTGAGTTCTATGCAAATATCATTTTATTTTTTTTAACTTATATATAGCAATAATGATTATCTTATAATGGTATTTTAATTTTCACAGATTTAAATTTCTGAAGCATTTTGAAATCAAATAATGGAAGATGCAGTGTTATCTCTAATTACCACGTTAAAAAGCAATATTGACTCCAAAGAAAGAGATATAACAGTGGCTAATGCACTGTCAGACTTGAGATCAGAGCCAATACAAAACCACTTCTTCTATGCTGCTGAGTGATGACTACCACTCACTGCCCATGAGTTATAACAGTGCAGAACAGAAAATACCACAACTTGATTTTTTACTTCAGCAGACCACGAGGGAATACAAACTATATTTAAATTAGAATATAAAAATAAACATATAATTAGTGCAACATTGTCAATAAAGTATTTTTAATTACTCAATTTGAAAGCTGTAACTTACCACAGTTGTAAGCACAATTCTATTCTGAACTCTTGCTGTTAGAGAGTATAACACATTAACTCGTAATCGCCAGCAGTTAGAAGATAGTAGTACTTAGCAACACACAGTGCTGTTAAAAATATTTTTAAATAATCTTCAGTAAACACACGTTTTAACTTTTTTTACCATTTTCAGGTTTCTAATAATAGGGTATTTTGGCTTTATAAATCTTAGAAATCTAATTAGACAATGTTAAGTTCTCTCTAGCTGAAGTCACAGATGTTTCATACTGGGAAAATCAGCAAGCCCCAGGGTTTGTTTGGTCTAGTACAGTGTCAAATTTTCATGGATAATTTAATAGCTAATAACTCTAATTCTTTCCTGTAAACCAAGAGATGAAAAATAATGATTACTCTAAAGCCATAAAATTAACCCTCCAGGCTAAAAAAAAAAAGTTTTCAGGAACCATTGAGGAGATTAATTTCTGGCACTTAATGTTTCTTTATTACTAATTGTCCCTGAGTTGTATACATCTCACAATATGAAAGAAAATGTAAATAAATCCACTGAAATCATACAATTCAGAAAAAAATATACATCAAGTATGTGGTACAAATCTTTGATCTCTTACAAATACCAATTAGACTTTAGTGATTTTTTTTTTTTCTCATTGGGTTCTAATAACAACAGTTTATGGTCACATCCAGTGCCTTCTCCAACAAAACAGTAGTTTTTATTCTAAAGTGGTATTTTCTGCTTTCAAAGCTATTTTTTTTTTTTTTAAGATCTTTTTTCTCTCTTGCAAAATTATAAAATAAAATATAATTCTTATCACTTTAAATAGAACTAAGCATACAAGGGAATACAGAGGCACAACAAGAGAATTGTGGCCAGCAGGTGGAGGGAGTTGATTCTCCCCCTCTACTCTGCTCTGGTGAGACCCCACCTGGAGCACTGCATCCAGTTCTGGAGCCCCCAGTACAAGAGGGACGTGGAGCTGCTGGAGCGTGTCCAGAGAAGGGCCACCAGAATGATCCGAGGGCTGGAGCAGCTCTCCTGTGAGGACAGACTGAGAGAGTTGGGGCTGGTCAGTCTGGAGAAGAGAAGGCTCCGAGGTGACCTTATTGTGGCCTTCCAGTATCTTAGGGGGGCCTACAAGAAAGCTGGGGCGGGACTTTTGAGGCTATCAGGTAACAACAGGCCTAGGGGGAATGGGGCAAAGCTGGCAGTGGGCAGATTCAGGCTGGACATGAGGAAGAAGTTCTTCCCCATGAGAGTGGTGAGCCCCAGGGAGGTGGGTGAGGCCCCATCCCTGGGGGTCTTTAAGGCCAGGCTGGATGAGGCTCTAGACAGCCTGATCTAGTGGGAGGTGTCCCTGCTCATGGCAGAGGGGCTGGAACTGGGGGATCCTTGTGGTCCCTTCCAACCCTGACAGATTCTGATTCTGTTTTTGCAGAGGACTTAGTAGTGTTGGCTTGATGGTTGGACTTAAAGGGCTCTTCCAACCTAAAGGATTCTATGATTCTACGAAAAGTAATTATTGAGTTTGCATTTGAGAGTCTGGATTCTCTCAAAATTTACATTGATTTTTTTCTGAAGAACACCAGAATAAGATTTACCTGTTTTTAATAAGGCTAACAGCATGTTGGGGCTTACTTGTTTTTATAAAATCATTAACTGAGTCACTGTGGATACACCATGTAAACAACGTTCTATTGCAAAGGTTTCCCAGATTCTTCTAGCAGATCCACCCCACATATAAGATGGGTTTGCACATAATCTTCTGTTTTCTATGATCCCTTAGATCAGGTGGTAACAGTTTTTCTCTCTCCTATTCTTTTTAATGCAGAGGAGATGGCTTTAGTTTTAAGCAGAATGGAAATAGAGAGCTGACAATAAATAAAGAATGGAAATAATGCCGAAAAGAGGAAACTTGGCAAAAATCAGAAAACACACAGATTCTAAAGATGTATTACAGTATTTGGAAAGAACAGTTTATCCAAACAAAAGTTGCATGCTAAAACATGAGGAGACTTACAGATTTACTCTACCACTGGAAAGAATGGGTACTTCACATACAATCTTTGAGGAATATGGAATTCAGCTGGTTATAACTAAAACTACCAAAAGGCAAAACTACAAAGTTATAAACAACTGTTCTTCACCTCCATTTCTTGTAACTGCTTGATTTAATTACTCAAGGGAAGTGCACCATAAAGAACTCCAGACAAAAGAATGGCAGGTGCATTATGAGGTTAATAAAAAAATATCTTTAATTAATATTCTGATTAATTCAGAATTGAAAGGAAAATAAACTATAAAACCAAATTCTAGTGTTTTAAATTACCTTGGAAAATGACAAGAGTTCAATGATTACCTTAATCTTACTAGGCACATCCACTCAGAAAAGCAAAAAAGATGTACAAACGTGCAAAACGATACAGAGAAAAATACAAAGGATGTTACAATACAATTATATATATTAATCTTTAAATGGAAACATCATTTGCAGTTATAATTTCTCAATGTGAAGAATCAGATAATACAGTTCAGAAAATGATGAGGACAATAGTCAACTACCCTGAAGACTCAAGAACAGAGGTCAACACGAAGTAAGACTATGAAAACATAAAAAATAATAATACAGAGAATTTAGATAGGAAGTTCTGTTTTCCTCCTCTCAGTACGAAAACAATTGCTTAAATAAGTGAAAGAAAAAAAATAATAAGGTTTTATGTGACAGAATTTCAATACTGTTTTTATATTAAATATGTGTACACTGAGCCACGGAAGAACTTTTATTCGCACAAGTCAATGAAGCAATTTTCCAGTTATATCTGTGCTTAATGATGTCACTTGAGAATGCAAAATTATCCAGCAACTGTGTCATCAAAGAAAAGTTCTTCCACATATTTAATTTTTTTTTTTTTTTTTTTAAAAAGCTAGATGTTGTTTTGGACTTGTCTATACAATTGATTTTGAGATATTTGAAAGCCAGAAAAATTTTTCTTTTATTCCAGTACATTTTTTTCCTTTTCCCAATAGTACCAAGTTTGCTGAGATGAGCTTCCTATGACATGATAAAAAAAATCTGAATATAGATATGTAAGCTGATGGAATTTGTAGTCTGAGAAACAGCTATGTTCAATTGCTGCATGATACATTAATAAAAATATTGTCCAGGAAGGTGAAAAATAACAGAAATACTATTTTGAGATTGCTTTGACAACACTCACATACTAGTTAGTGAAAAATACTTAAATGGGTGAGTCTTCCTTAGGCTTGTGCATGTATTCTCAAATGCTGAAATAACCTGTAAGATTCAAAGTTGTGGTGGTACAAATACCCCGATTCAAAGTTGCTGGATATAAGTACCCCAATACCTAAAATTAGGACTTTGACTGTCTTTTCCTTTGTGAATACTCTGCATGTACTATGATAATAATGAATTTTCTAAAACTTAGAATCATAGAATCCTTTAGGTTGGAATGGACCTCCAAGATCATCAAGTCCAACCATTGAGCCATTAGGGCTCTAAAGTCCTCTGCTAAAACAGATCAGAATCTGTCAGGGCTGGAAGGGACCACAAGGATCCCCCAGTTCCAACCCCTCTGCCATGAGCAGGGACACCTCCCACTAGATCAGGCTGCCCAGAGCCTCCTCCAGCCTGGCCTTAAAGACCCCCAGGGATGGGGCCTCAACCACCTCCCTGGGCAACCCATTCCAGGGTCTCACCACTCTCATGGGGAAGAACTTCTTCCTCACGTCCAGCCTGAATCTGCCCACTGCCAGCTTTGCCCCATTCCCCCTAGTCCTGTCGTTAACTTGATCAAGTAAACAGCCATTTCTAGTTTAAATATAATTTGATTTTTTTTTTTCTGACAATGAGGAAGGATGTCTCCCACAACACATCCAAGAATATCAAGAAAGTACTTAGACTATAAAGACTTTTGCATTAGTATCAAACATCTCCACAAATCTTTTTGGAAAGAACAATGGAAACATTGGCATGTAATGAAATTAATATCAAATGCAAGTCACACTCCTACAAGACTGCAAAATAGTCTACAGGATAATTTTTAATAAGCTGCATGCACGTTCTTCTTATGTCTTCTAAATGCTAGCTCAGCCTCAAAATCACCTGGCTTATGCTAAGAATTCAAACCGTTTGCATTATTTTGTAATTAAATCTATCTTGGGTAGATTCAACCCTTCTTACACTGGTCTACATTAGCCTGCAGACTTAGGTACATAAATAATTTACTGTTTTAACACCACATGACAGATCAGCTGAGCTGTGAGAACTGTGTGCACAGCAGATGAGAAGCAAATTCAGTTAATCTAGACAACAACTAAGGGCAGCAAAATACTTTTATTGCCTTGTATTACTTCTGTTGAAGAGCGTTTACACAGACAGTTGTTGTGTCCCAGTAGATATATAAGGCAGCACAGTAACTGGCTTCCTTTCTCTTGAGAAAGATCTCATGCAATCACTTTTAGTTTGGTTTCCCTCTCATACAGACCATGCCAACTTAGATCTTTTCAGGTGTTGCAGAAGTAAATATCCTAACCTGGTAATATCTGTCTCCCTAATTCCATTTGACATTAAAAATAATGTTTTTGGAGGAAACAGATTACTGAAAAAGCGATAGAAAGTCAGGAGCTTTTAAACTTACATGTTCTAATCAATATACAACACATAACAAGTCTTGTTGTTATTGAATCACAAAGAACAAAGTTAATTACATTTTTAACTTTTTCCTTGAAAATACCTATAACATTGTCTATCTTCTGTAGTTTCAAAAGCTCCTGATTTTTTTTTTTTTTTTCCTTCTAGGGCAGCTAAGGTACAAGCCTTTACTAGTTTTCTCAGCTCCCAGAACTACCTCTTCACCTGGCTGCTTCCCATCTTCTCTGTTTTAACTTACAAGTCCTCATCAGGAAGTCGTCCTCAAATCAGAGCATATTTTACTTACAAATATTTCAAAAACTAATATAGTTAATATATCAAATACTTACTTTTAGACCATATATATTCTTTTCATTTATCCGATATGAAAGCATCAGCTTTGCCTGATGTGATGTTTTATGAACCCTTCAAATATTTATTCTGCTTGTATATACAGCACACTGATGAACTGTTTTCTTAAGGTATTTTTTTGTCACATTGAGGAAGTATAAAGCATTCATAATAAGCTAGGTTTCTATGTATTTTATATAGATTAATAACAATTTTTGTTTGAGTATAAACTACGATCACTAGAATTAATCTTTCTCAGCATTTAACCTGTGTGGGTCCATTGTTCCCAGAATTTTGGAGTGGGTGAGAATCCACTTACCCTTTTCCATGGACCACCAGAGGTGCGTGGTATGTTATCCCTTTACCTCCAGAGGGGCTGGAGAGACTGGATATACTGCAGGGCTGAATGACCTAGAACTTACTTTGGAAGAAGGACTCTAGCAAGCATGCTGGGTGTCTGGACACTAAATTTCCATTGCTCTAGTTGTAAGAATTACTTACAAAGGAAGAAGTCTTATTCCTCTGGCTACAGAGCAATTTTCAGATGGCCATTTGGATTTTCTTTACTGGAAAAAATTGTAACATCAAACCCTCATCAGATGTTTGCCTTTCTATAGACTGTATGAAGGTTCTCTTTCCTAAGAAAAGAATGAGACCAGCATCTACAAAACTCAGATCAATGAATCATAGAATCATAGAATCATAGGGGTTGGAAGGGACCTCGAAAGATCATCCAGTCCAACCCCCAAACAGAACTTTCATGGCATAAGTTTAAAAAAACCCAGTCAATTAAATTAATTACTATTTTTTTGTTGAGCAAATGGCAGGAATAAAAAATGTTACTTGGCAATTAGTCCTCCAGAAAAGCTAATTTCTTTGTATGCGTAATTTTAAATACTTAAAAGTAATTAGGAAATACACTTACTAAGCAATTTTTAAATTAAAGAAAATACAGAATAATTATTGCTTTAAAACATTTTTGCAAATATGCACATTCTTGTTAACAGTTAAAGGAACTTAATCTTCTAGCCTACCAATTCTGGGGCTTTGAACAAAGTCCCTACATTAATTAAATCCAGTTTAGCATCATCAGGCTATCAGGTGTTATAAAGTGTGTGGAAACTGAATGTTAAATTATCACTATCTACAGTTTATGCTTTTGGGCTTTAACAAGCACCCAGAAAGCCTGATAGCTTTGTAAGGTGTTAACTGCCCTTTGCTCATTCCATGTATCTCTTGCTTGGGGAACCTCAGCAGCCACCAAAAGACCATCTCTTTAAGAAGAAAATCCCAATCAAACCAAGCTCTTGCTTGAGGCTGGGGTGTTAATGAGGACAAAGCTATAGAAAATCCATGTTGATGTTGTTCAAGACTTGTATTCTGGTAACTTCCTCTCAGACATACCTCAACACCCCTTTTCCCAGCAATGGCAAACAGAAATATCTGGCTGGTTCTAACCAGAATTTTCCTCTTCCCTACGCCAACTGTATGAAGCTATCAAAACAGCATGCACCAGCACATGCATGTCTAATCATATTTCTTTGCACAATTATAGCTTTCTTTTAAAAGTCATACATTTTCTGGATTTCTTTAACGCTTTTACACAGTGATAGAATGAGAGGCAACAGTTCTAAGCTGGATTAGACAATAGCAAAAAAAAGTTACCATGTTATTACTAAGGGGGGTAAAATACTAGAACAATTTGCTCAGAGAAGCTTTGGAGTCTATTTGAAAGTCTTTAAGGGTCAAATGGACCTGGCCATGAGAAACCTGATTTAATAAAAATTGTTCTGAGAAGTGCTTGAACTAAACTTCTGGAGGTCCTTTCCCACCTCAAATATTCTACATCTCTATGAAAATGGTTGCCTGTGTTTTCCATTAAAATTGTGTATGCGGTACAAGACCTGAAAGTGAAAACATAGGATGGGGAGGAGAAAGAAATGTGACTGTAGATCTAGAAAGATTTTGGACCTTTCTCTCAAAACATATTGACTTGTTTTATTCATATATAGAATTCATATATAGATTAGGTTAAACATTTGGAAAAAGTTCTTTAATATGAGGGTGGTTAATCAATGGAACAGGTTGCCCACAGAGCTGGTGGAGGTCCCATCCCTGGAGACAGTCAAGGTCAAGCTTAATGGGGCCCTGAGCAACCTGACCTAGTTAGAGATGTCCCTGCATATAGTAGGGTTTTAGGCTGGGTGGCCTTTAGAGGTCCCTTCCAACCCAATACATTCTGTGATTCAGTTTCTCCGGAATGTAAAACACAAATAAAAAATAAACCCAAGACTCCTGCTTTCATCCTAATCAGGAAGATACACAGTCTAGATCCCTCTTTGCTCTCATGAATCCTAAGACACCTGTGACACTTGATCTCTGCATTTTGCAACAGTAAAATGTGGAATTACATTTAAAGCAGAAAAGAATTATTTGCCGATCTGAATCCTAGAAAGGTTTTCAGGCCATGAATAGTTTGTTTCACTGATGCATCTAATATAAAGTTACAGCCTAATTTCACATTCCAGTGGGATTCAGGAAAAGCACCATTCTCCAACAGTTTGTATGGTTTACGTATCTCCTGTTCAGGCTTTTAGCTGCTGTGCATACTCAGTCCCCATGCAGCTTATACTCAGATTTCAAGTTGTAACTAAAAAAGGCATACTGAGAACAAACTTTCTTACTTAATAATCTTGACTGAGCAGAAAAATGGATAAGACTAAGACTGCCCTCCTTTCAGTTCCCTCCTTTTCTCCACAGCTGTCCCATCCCATTTCTCCCTGTGGAAAAGCCCATATCACAGCCCTCTGCACTGCCAGCCATTGGCCCAGGTCCAGTCCCTGGGGCTCTGCTACCTCCTTCAGGAGCCAGGCAGTTGGATCCATCAGTGGTCTGGTCACAATCTGCTTCAATCATTTTAAACCTGTTAGTGTGTGAAATCCTTGAACACTTATCAAACTGGTGGATCCTTGGCTGTGCTAGATATACTAAATAGGCAGAACCAAGGAGTGATGGCTTTTTTTATTTTTCTTACCTATACAGCATTACCAGAAAGTCTGTGTCCAACACACTCTCTCGTTTTTAAGTTCCAATATATACTCAACTTAAAATATGTAAGTTCACATTTTAGATATTGAAGTGACTTTCAATTTTCTTGTGATGTCTTTCATTCATTTCTTAAACTGTTTTTTAAAAAGCAGTAGTGAAAACAGCAATGGTAGCTACAAAATTTATTTTGGAGTAAAGGAAAAAAAATAAACTGGCAAACACAACCTGAAATGCCAACCTGCTGTTCTGTTTTTAAAGCTTTGATTTTAGAAAGCAAGTAAATATGGCTGCGACATATTCTCATAACATGAGTTAACTCAGTTATGGCCTGTAAATAAACAGACAGAACAAATCTCTGTGCAAATTTTTATGTTTTCATGATGGCTTTTGCCTAAAATCTAGAATAGTTTTTGGATGTTTTATCAGTGAATAGATACATACAAATTAAGTGGTACGAATATTCCCCTTTTAACAAAAATTGTTAATTAATTTACCTCTGGTAACACAAATGATACAAAGTTGTACACTGACTTTAAATAGATACTTTTGATAAGAGTTAACATTGTTATTATTTTTTCTTTGTTTCCGCCAAGACCTCCAGCTATAATGCCTACACAGCCTGACTATTCTTGCCCACAATAACATTTACATATTTAAATGTCTAAATATGAAGAAAATTAACACAAACGTGATCTGAGTCTAGCTTGGTCAAACGTTATTTTTGTTGGAGTTCATACACACGATATTACCATCTCTTCACATGTTCTCATTTTACAAAACAGAGAAAATAATGAAAAAATTGCTCAGCAACCACCTCTGTGAATCACGTTGTGCCCTGTGCTGATCACCATAATGTCACAGGAGTGTTTTGCTGTTTCCCTGAGCAGCACACAGCTTACGCACAACACCGGTCTGGGCAAAGTGTCCTCTGTCGACGGGCTGCAGCTCAGAAAGGACTTCTGGCGCCAACGGCTAACAAGCTCTCCCTTTGTATGAAGTGCTACAGGCCCATGTTTTTGAAGTGAGAGGATCAGAGTTCTTAGATCTACAGTTTTGTGAAGCTTGTTAAAGCTTTTTATTAAATTCAGCTAATTTCAGAACTGTGGAAGGGTAAAGTTATTCTCTTTTTGCAGTCCAAAGATACAGTATTTGTTCTTTTCTTTTTTAGATTTGAAATGTGAAAACCATGGTGCATATTTTCTCACAATATTCTGTGGTCCAAGCCAAGACGGTGTTATTTACTAACTGGGGTTATTTGGACTCTCAAATTAGGGTAAAAATGTCTTACAAGTATGTCTGGTGATTGCACTGTAAGCCGCTATAATAAAAGTTAAAGCAAAATGCACTGAAAAAGGCTTAGATAAAAATCGATATGGGGAAACATGATACACATTTTTTTCTCCATAGGGAAGGCAATACATCTGCTGTTGTATTATGAGAAAAGATTTAATTCATAACAAGTGAAATCATACTGTCATTTGCAGAAAAACAAAATGCTCAATAACAAAATAGAGAGATGTGTTCTAACATATATACAAAGGGTCAAAATAGCATCAAAATACACAAACTATATTTTTTCACTTTATATTGCTTCATAAGATTTGTTATACAATAAAAGGTGACATTACATTTTTACATCAGGTATCTTTACCAAATGCATATATATATGTAGCCTTTCTCACCCTGATATTTTGAGAGGTGATCTCAAAACAGATATGAACCATTTAATTGCTACAAGCAGAAAACTCCTAAAAAAGGTACATGTACATTATTTATTTGTCTTTTAAACAATGTCATTGACAGTGCTGAGAGCTGCTTATTAATTCAAACAGGACACTGCTCTGTGAATGTCACCTAAAGGTACCATCATTTTTTCTGGTGGTTGAGATATTCCTAGACTTTATATTTACCATCACAATGAAGCGTTGCCTTATCACAATCTACACTGTGTAGTGTCTACAAATAGCAGCCTAAGATTAGAAAGTGTAGTCTGATTTAAATGCAACTGATATACAGAATGCCCAGATAGTTTGTATTTCTGTATTATAATAACCAATTATGGTGAACACTGGTTTTTCATGCCAAAATTTTTATAAAAGCTGCTTTTAATTCTGCATAAGAGATCAAACACGCCAGTAAAGCCCAAGCTAAGGAAAGGTGTGAATTCACACTGCCCTTCAGCAGCATGGGAAGTGCTCTTGTCTCTCTGAACTGCACACAACACAACAGAGGAAGGTGTTTCTGCTGTTTTTGGGAACCTTGCTGTACCTCCTCTGAGACATCTGCAGCCAGTTAAGAAACTAAAGGTTTGTGGCTCTTCACTTGCAGTAATATGCATGCACTACACACCAATCTTCTAGCCTTAAACCTTTAAAGTAGATTTCAAAAATTCATTATTATAAAGTCATGTAGATTTAAAGGAAGACAGGAAGGACCATAGCTCATTAAAAACAAGTATTAAACTTATTTAATTCTGTAGCCACAAACTAAATAAGCACAATGTATATGTGCTCTTTAGGCCAAAAGGTCTTCTCTTCAGGACTTCTCTGAAATGGGTGAACCCATCTAAGACAGTGCAGACTAAACCTACATAGTAGAATTCCAAATTAGAAAATCTTTTCTGCAATATCCCTAATTTTAGCTCTCCTTGTTGTCTTTATAAACAAGCTAAGGATCAATCCTCTAAGGAAAGGAATGCATAAAGCAAAAAGAAAAGGATGGAAATAAAACCAAAATAACACAGAAAAGAAACACCTGTCATTAAAGAATTAACCTGAATTTTAAAAAATGCTAAAGTAAAATTATCAGCACATTATCAGCTTTTATCAGCACAGTGTATAACACCTTGCATAGCTATAAAAATAAACCATATTTTAACTTTTAGTGTCTTTTATTTACTTGAAAGCAACATTGGTAGGTTTGAGCAGCAAATACACATAAAAACCTGTTTTTCAGAGATGGAGATGTTACTAAAGATAGTTTATAATACTATCTTCAATGACATTGAGTGATGACAAGTGCAACTGAGTTGCTAATTTATGAACTTCTATCTTACATTCTTTTTACTCTCAAGAATTAATTAAAACAAATACATTTTCTGGGGTTTTGTTGCTGTCTTTTTTTTTTTTAAGTTACTTGTAAATGAAAGCGTTCTTTCTTTTGGTATTAGAGTCTTAGAACTCTTTGCAAATCAATGCAGTTGTGGCCAAAATGATGTTTAAATTATTTGTGCAACAGTCAAAACTACAACTGTAGATATTATAGGTATTGTAAGTCTTCTCCTGCCACAGCCTACTTCTGCTGTAACAAAACTACTATTTCCTGCACCAGAAAAATACAATAGAATGCATGGTTGTGAAAATTCAATTTCTCCAGATTAGATCCATCATACATTGTAAGTCAATATATAATGCTAATTGCTTTGCCTTCACTGCCAGCACTGATAATCCAAGTACTGACAAGTAAAACGTCTCTTTGCATTTCATGATTTTCACCATATAAGCTTTTAAATAATTAACTAACTTCTCTGGAGACTGTTTTATAATGTAACCTTCTGATAGATGAAAAAAATTTTCCACGTTTGTTTACTTGGTTATTCCAGCTTAAATTTAAGTCTCTGTTAACCCTCAACATTCAGTACAGAGATACTACCTTTGTCTACAGAGCACAAAGACATAAAATTTAACCTTAAGATTAAGAAGATGCTGCATCTGTGCTTCCTACATGCTAGGTCAATGCTGGAATCATGAAATATAACAAAATGTAAACCAGTATCTGTCTTAGTGGCTGTTTCTTAAAATACACCAATGTCTTAATGCTTTCAAGGAACATGCACAGCAGCTTGTTCCCAGTAAGATGCTACAGGTTCCAGATTCTGCATGACAGAAGTCACTAAATACATCTCAAGTATAACAATTCAAACACCTCCCCGTGCTGAGCACTTCCTGAATGGTCTCCCTTCATGGTGTGTACATATTCTGTTATGTTACTTTGAGACGGGAATCCAAAATTACTTTTTCTAGTCTCTGGAATTTGTTTCAGGAGACACATTGCCTGCAAGCCAGGCAGTGTAGAATTTTCTACAAATATGAATATACGTAAGCTTATTTCATCCCTCCACTCATGACCACCTGTTAACTGAAACTGTATTTTACCAGATAAAGTGTACACAGCTAAAATGACATTGCTAATTGGAATAATCAAACCACATGCATTTTTAGTAAAGTTTCAAACCTCGTGATGATGCTGAAACAACGTATGAAATCTACCCTTAAGCAGATCAACATTTTCACCTCACTTGGTGCCATCTGCAAACTTACTGAAGGTGCACTTGATGTACTAATCAAGATCATTGATAAAGATGTTAAACAGAAGTGGCCCCAGTACTGAGGCCTGGGGAATGCCACTTGTGACTGTTCACCAACTGGATTTGTGACTATCACTCTTTGAAAATATGATGCAGTAAGGATTAGAGATAATGATTTAGAGCTCCACAACTTTCTTAGTGGAAGCAGTTGCCATTGAAGAGGACTACTCTCAGTAAGAACAAAGGCAAAGAAAACTACATGAACTTTCAACATTTTTCTAAAACATTTATAAAGTTTATACAAATCAATATATCAGAAATGAAATGCCGGTCTAGAATATAAGTTAACTCTGAGGTAGAAGTGTGAAAATACATATATTTTTATTTCCTAGTACATGATAATTGTAAAAGCAAGTGTATAATCAATTCTAAGATAATGAGACTGCAAAAGACATTAAACAGTTTGAGGATCAGACAATATTGATAATACCGATTAATTCTAATTCTCACATAGGAAAGAGCTTCGGTATCCTTATATCAATCAATGGACAAATGGAAGAGGGGCAGATCCTCCTGGAGGCACTGCT
>NW_008626849.1:0-2461 GCF_000691845.1 Merops nubicus | reverse complement strand
CCTCCGGGGGGGTGGTCGCATCTCATTCCCCGCTAAGGTGATACGGGAAGGGACATTGCGCCCCGAGCCTGGCAGAGATGAATAGGGCTTGTTTGGGATCGATAAGAAATTCATCAGCTAATTCGGGGTACCCGCTCTCCTAAATCACATTTAGCCCTGCTCGGAGATTGACTGTTTTCCCACGCACCGAGGAAAAAAAAAGAGCCCGTCCTCCAAGCCAGAAATCAAGGACTTGATGAACAATTACAAAAGCGAATTAGCCCAAGTCCTGATGCGTCTTCGCCTCGCCCTTCTCCTAATAAAGACGCTTTAAAAGCCAGAGCAAACCGGCAGCTTTTCAACCCCCCCTCCCCCGTAAATCCTCAAATCCGTGTTGAACCCCGAAACGCGCAATAAGCTCCCCACAAACGGCAGGAAAGAAAGCGATAATAATGATTTTTTTTTTCCGGTGTCAGTGCTGAGATTACACAAACTAAAGAGTGGGATCCTGGCTCTCAAATCGCAGTAATAACGCCCCTAACACCCCCCACCCCCTTTTCGCCCTTCGAGGCTCAGATTTTATCTCGGAGTGATGATAAAGTTTATCGCAGGAGCGCTGGAGTTGAGCTAAGGTCAAATCCAAAGTATTTCTTTTCGGCTATAAAACGGTTTTCTGCTTAAGAGCTTGTTCTCACCCTTTTTATTTAGGGTTCTGGGGGTGTGGGTGGCTTTTTGGGGGGGAGGGGGGGGCTTGTTTTTAATGCCTTCTGGGATTGTGACCTGTAGTGTTTGTGTCAACTACATATTCCCCTAGATACGAATTTGTGACCCAACTTCCTTTACACAAATTCGGATCTACAGGGTACATATAGAAGACAGATGCATCCTCCTCGGTCAGAGATCTTCGCCTAGCGCCATAATTATCTTCTGGGGAAGGGGCAGGAGGGTAAAGTTTTGTGACTCGAGAGATCAAGAATTAATCTACAGATGGTTAAAAGATTCATTCTTCAGAGGAAAGACGATTAATTAAAGCAGCAATTCAGTGGTCGAGTAGCTGATGCTAGATTAGAAAAACCAGAATATTTTTACCTTCTCCCCCGCACCTTATAGATTAATTTACCGCTGTGCTAAAATAAAAGCTCGGTTCCTAGACGGAATATAGAAGTATAGGCGCGCAACGAGACTCGAATCCAAATAATTGTCCTTTAAAAGCAAAATGCCACAGCTCCGTCCCCCCCTTCCATCCCGAAACCCTCGTAATTATTCTCTGATACGCAGCGCAAAGATTTCATGGCAAAGATTTCATCCATTTTTTTTCGTTCTTGGAGGTCAACCAAGGTTTGGGGTTATACGTGCGGGTGCGGATAATGATAAAAAAAAAAGGGAAAAAAAAAAGAGAAAGAAGCAGATGAAAAGAAATACAGAATGTAAAGGCAGATGGGACGACAGGTTTTTTTTTTAATGACAGGCAATTCTTTTTACAACCCGAGAAAAAGATCAAAGGCGTTTCATTTCCGAAAAAAGGGATATAAAGCAATAAAATATTCATACTGTCTAGGTAATGAACCTTCATTCGGAACTAATGAGGGTAGCATCATGTTGAGATTTCGTTTAAAATTACAGTTGCTCAAGAGATTAAAAGTATAGCATCCCCCCCTTCTCTTTATTTTCTTTTTTTTTTTTTTTTGTGTTTCAAAAGGCACAACATTTTTTTGGCCAAGTATCTCCCGAATTAATTGCATTTAAATGCCACAGCCATTAGAGAAAAGCGGTGGTTCCCCTACATTAAAATTCCGGGGGAAACATCTTAAATATCTTTCACAAACTCCTGCATTTTTCCTAACCAAAAAATAATACAGTTATGGCCAAGAATAAATGTCGGGCAGTTTTCCCTGACACATGATGCCCCGAGATTTTTGCAGGTACTTTAAGGTGAATAGTCGGTTTTCCTGCTAAAACGTATAATTCCCAGAGCAACAGAGAAAGGAAAATATATTTTAAATAAGCCCCAATACACCCAGGACAAACGTCAAACCATTGTACACGCCTAAATAACCCCAAATTTCCAGAAAAAAAAAGCGCTTTTTTTTTCACGGAGCAGTTTCCCACCTCCACAAACCAGCACCTACACTCTGCTGGGGACCAGGCAGCAACTCTAAAATTCACCTTTACTTCCAACCCCTGCCATAAAAGTAAGAAGCCAAATCAAATCTGCTTGTACAACATGGAGATAGATGCCATAAAATAATTCCACAGAACATATCCCATTAGAGCTCTTTTTTTCCCCCTCTCTTTCTCAGTTTTTATTCCTCTTTTCTAATCCCTTCTCTGATTTATTTTATTATATTTCCTCGCAGCCGGTACCGTCTCGGTCTCCTAAGCGAGGAGAGGAGCCTGGATAGAAATAACTAGAATAACTAGGCCTATTCCGGATTTTTAACCCCCCCCCCCATCCTTTTCGGGGGGAAAAAAAAAAAAAAAA
>NW_008626848.1:3853-4187 GCF_000691845.1 Merops nubicus | reverse complement strand
CTGGAACGGAGCAGGATTGGGCCAGTCAGCCCGGTGAAGCCCGGGCCCCGCGCGCTCGAGCGTGCAACAGCCCACGCGGCCAAGATCATGCAAGAGCACGTCCAGGAGCAGCACACGGGGAGGCTCACACTGTCCTTCTGCAGGAGCAGGGCCTTCAGGTGGGATGTGGAGGACACCAGCCAGCCCCTCTTCTCTCCCAGACTTGGTGCCACCCCCTCGCAGCCCCCCACCTTCCTCAGCCCGCTCTGAAGAGTGGCCACCTGAAGCCCTGCAAGGCACAGGGACACATCTGGACACCTCCAGCCCTGTGGATGCTGCTGCCCACCCCCGGCAC
>NW_008626848.1:2471-3801 GCF_000691845.1 Merops nubicus | reverse complement strand
CCCAGCACTTCCCAGCCCAGGGATTGAAGCTGGCGGCTGCCAGGGAGAGCAGAGAGTGGGTTTGGGGCAGGAAGGGAAATGATCTCCATGCACAACAATGGAGCGGGTTGTCAGAGCTCCTCTGGCCCCAGTTAATGATCACACGCACACTGGAGCTTTTATTTGAGAAAAATGTCACAAGATGCAGCAAGTGGCATTTGCAGAGCTGTGCCCTCTGCCCCACGCCCCAGTGGGCTCTGTGGGAAGAGACCAAGGTCCCTGGATCCTCTACAGAGTCTCTGCCTGTCCCATGTCTCCAGGCCCTTCTGCTGGGCTCCTCGAGCTGCCCCACACGCTCCCATTGCCCCATCTGCTGCCACCTCCATCCCGGCCGGGTCCATACCTGCATGGGACAAGCCTTGCCAGCCATAGGGGACGTGTCGTGTCTTCAGCCTGTCCCAGGTCTCTGGGGTGAAGTGCTGGTCCCACATCAGCACGGGGGTGTTGAAGCGGAAGATGTCCCGAAACTTGGGGTCTGCCTTGGCTCTGTCCATCACCGTGTGGAGACATGTGCTGGGCTGGAAGCGAGGAGGACCTCGGGTCAGCCTCCAGCCCGGGTTTACCTTCCCTCTGACACCTCCACCCCTCAGCAGGTGCCCAGGAGAGGACAAACCCTTCCAGATGCTGCTTCTCCTCCTCAGCTTCCCCACGCAGACCTTCAACCAACAAAACCCAGCAAGGAGGGGACACTGACCATGCTGTGCTAACAACTACCTGCTTTCTGCTGGGCTTGGGCTCCTCCAGCTCAGAAGAAGGCTTGAAGGATTTCCCACTGGAAAGGGGCAAACACACGCAGGAGTTAAAATCACATCCTTTGGGCACTGGGGGACCCGGGAGCGGGGTCCCAGCTCATGCCAGGACCGCTGTGGACACCTCTCCCCTTACCTCTCCAGGCTGTCCCCAAGGGCCCATGTGTGGCCACCAGCTTGGCGTGGTGTCCCCGAGGCCAGGACCGGCGGCTCCGGCTGCAGCAGGCTGGGAGAGGAAACCAGAGGGGCTCAGCTGGGGAGGTGACCCTGAGCCTCCGACACCCCCCCAGCCAGGGGAGAGCCCCCCGGGGCAGGAGCACGTCACCTCCACTCAGCTCCCACCCACCCCCCGTCTGCCGCATTTCTGCAAGCAGAGAGACACAGGTTTCCAAAAGGTGGGCTGTATGCAGAAAGCAGACACTGTCTCCTGGTGGGTCCCACCTCCAGGACCCAAAAAATCACCCCCAGCCCAGCCTGCAGCCTTGGGGGTACCCTGCTAAGACCTCCCCGGCAATTCCCACCATCCCACCCCTCCTCAGCCC
>NW_008626848.1:2095-2414 GCF_000691845.1 Merops nubicus | reverse complement strand
AAGCAACCGGCAAGGGGGATCCTGAGGCCCTTGGGGTGCACAGGACCCCCCCACCATGGGGCCAGCCAGGGAGTGCCCTGATTCTTCATTCAGCAGCGGGAGATGGGGACAGACAGTCTCCAGTCTTGGGGTGTCCCGAGCCCCATGGGGATGGGCAGAGCAGCCCCAGCCTCCCAGGGCAGGCGTGGGGCCGGGGGCGGGCAGGGTCGCAGCCTGGCAAGCAGGAGGTGGGAGCCCACCGGAGGGGAACAGGCTCCCATTCATCCCCGGACAGAAGGGCCCTTCAGAGCCCCCCGGCGCCGCCCCCCGCCCGGCCCGC
>NW_008626848.1:1332-1757 GCF_000691845.1 Merops nubicus | reverse complement strand
GGCAGGGGACACTGAGGCCAAAGGTGTGCCCCCTGCTCAGGGGGCTCAATACATGGGTGCATCATCCCAGGGGCAAGGTCCCCAGCTTAGCCCTGCCCCGTGGCCACATCTTGCCCTCCAAAAACGTGCAAAGAGCCGACCTGCTGCATTCAGAGCCCTGACACTGGGGCTGGCCCCAGAGCAGGGAGAGGGGTCAGGCACAGCGCAGCCACCACCACCTTTGCAGCCACCAGCTCATCCCAGAGCTCAGCCCCAGCCGGCAGAGAGGAAGGAGAGCAAATCCCCAGGAGGGTCCACCAAGGTGGGCCTGAGCCATCCCAGGGAGCCACAGTTCTCTGGAAGGACACTGGTGTTATCCCTGCAAGCACCTAAATAAACCCAGCCTGAGCAAAGCTGGCTGCTCCCCCGGCTGGCGTCGGGCGGGG
>NW_008626848.1:0-1301 GCF_000691845.1 Merops nubicus | reverse complement strand
CGGTGCACAGCAAGGCACTGGCTGGGAAAGGTCAACTCAAGGCTGCAGAAGACCTTGTGGTTACACCAGAGGCTGCTCTCAGCCCATCTCTGCCAAGTACAGGCAGCAGACGCTAGTCAGAGCAAAGTTCATCCACAGAAGAGTCTCAAGGCAGCTACAAGGAGAGCTCTGCAAGCTGGGCCACGGGATCCTCACAGGGCTCACATCAGCGAGCCACCCAGCCCTGCCTGCTCCCTCCACCCCACCACGCTGACCATGCCCAGCCCATGGGCCTCACCAGCAGGAGCTTATCAACATTACCAGCACCTGAGCAGCAGATCAGGGCCTGGAGAAATCTCCCTGCTCCAAAGGAGCCGGAGCCAGCTCCTGCAAATCCCCTGCACACGAAGCCCCTGCTTTGGCCAACCACCGTTTCGCTGGCCACAGAGGCACAGCCCACCACCAAACCCCAAAAGCTGCCACCTGCACACAGCATGCTCAGGCTCCTGCTGCCCAGAACCTGCACACAGCCTCTCCCAGCCTTGCTGCCTCCCCAGCCCTTCCCAGCAGGCTCACCAGCCCCAGCTGCACATCCTCTGCCCACCCAGCCCTCCAAGCTTTCCCACTCCCATTTCTTCATGGAATCGTTTAGGTCAGAAAAAAGCCTTTAAGATCAAGTCCAGCCATCAACCCAGCACTGCTAGGTCACCACTAATGCATGTCCCTCAGCACCACATCTCCGCAAGTTTGAAATCATTCCAAGGATGGAGACTGAACCCCTGCCCTGGGAAGCCTGTTCCAGCTCTCGACGAACCTTTTGGGGAAGACATTTTCTCTAATATCCTGGCACAGACCCTTCCCTTCCCCTTCCCTGGGTCGTTCCAGTGCCTACAGGATGAGGCAGATCCCTGGGCAGCAGCAGCAGGAGGGTGCTGAGCCGGGGGATGCTGCGGGAGCTTGGGCTGGTGTTCAGCTGTGGCTGGGACCCACCTCCACCCGTGGCCAGACATGGCGCGTGGCACTTGCTCATCGCATCTTCCAGGACTTGTGCTGACCCGGTAAACTCAATCCCCATGTCAGCACCTCCCTGCGCTCGCGTCCCAGCTGCGGGCGCTGGAGCCAGCTCCTCAACCTGGCTGTGGCTGCTGCCCAAATCCTGCCAGGCAGGGCGTGACAGCAGCTCGGCGACAAGCTGGGGAGCCAAACGCTTTGACGTCACCCGCCAGGATGTGGCGAAGCACCTCGTGATGCTCGGTTGACTCAGAAGATGACAACCCTCCCCAGGCCCGGCCGATGCACAGTGGGGCTGTGGGGAAGGCGTG
>NW_008626847.1:0-307 GCF_000691845.1 Merops nubicus | reverse complement strand
CACGCTCCAGCATGGCCACGTGGTCCTCCGCTGGTGCCACAGGAAACTGGGGGGGCAGGGAGAGGATTTAGGGGCTTCATGAGGTGCCCTTATCCCTCCCATCCTGTGGTTCTCACCTCCCCACTGGCCAGGGCGAAGAGCAGGACTCCCAGGGACCACCAGTCAGCTGCGTGGCTGTAGGGGCCCCCACTCAGCACCTCTGGGGCTGTGGGGATGAGCGGGTTAGTGCCTGGGGGGGCCATGCTCCCCACCACAGCCCCCCCGCTGACCACTTACCCATGTACTGCAAGGTGCCACAGATGGTGTG
>NW_008626846.1:2808-3237 GCF_000691845.1 Merops nubicus | reverse complement strand
GGGCCCGCCGCTGCCATCCCTCGGGGCTCGGAGAAAACAAACAGCAGCAAGTTTTCACCCTTGTCTCATGGAAAAAGCCGGGGCCACACTCGGGCTGCAGCAGTGAATCACCACCACCCCCTGCCAGCTGCCCCCGGGATGGACACGGGCACGGGCCCCTCCGCCCGGGGGGTCGTGGGGCTGGGGGGCCGGCTGGCGCTGGGCAGGAGGCCGGGGGTGCTGCCATTCCAGGGGGGTGCCAGCGCCCTCGGCCTGGATGTGGCCCTGGAGGAGGATGTTGCAATCCCTGGCCACGTCCCAGCCCGGACAGGCCGTGGGATCAGCACGTGCCTCGGGTGCTCCTGGCAGCTCCAGGCCCTGTGGCCACCCCTGCCGCGGGGGCTGGGAAGGGGGGGGGAAGGCGGGGGGGCCAGCTGGGGGGGGCGCGCT
>NW_008626846.1:2154-2387 GCF_000691845.1 Merops nubicus | reverse complement strand
GCCCGGTGTGCCAGCGTGGCACTGACAGGGCTGCCCTGCCCCAGGCTCACACCCCCTGCCCAGCCACTGGGGCAGCATCCTGCAGCCAAACCCCCACTCCAGCTGGGGCAGGGGGGGCATGTGCACAGGGGGCTGCGTGCCCCCTCGCTGCAGGGCAGCCACAGGGCTGGCACTGGGGCCTGGGTCGTGTGGCACACAGCTCCAGGCCGCCATGAGGCAGCCTGTGCCTCAGT
>NW_008626846.1:1655-2071 GCF_000691845.1 Merops nubicus | reverse complement strand
GCTGCCCTGGGGGTGCCCCCCACCGTGGTGGAGGGCACATGGCCCTGGGGGTGCCTGGCCCCGTCCCCCAGGGCTGAGCTGCTGGTGCCACACTCCTCCCCACACCCACCACGGCAGCTGGGTTGCCTCATGGCAAGAGCTGCGTGTGGCTCGTGGCCCGGGACGGTTAATCCTGGCCAGCTGCAGGGCTGGGGCCCTCCCCACCCCAACCCCTGGCACGTGCTGTGGTCCTGCTGTGGTGCTCCCCTCCACAGCCCACGGCGTGCCCCACTCAGGGGGGGCTTTGCCGTGGGGGACCGTCCCTAAACCCCCCTCCTTGTCCCCACAGGGTGAGGTGGGCTCAGCGCCAGCACCGAGCCATGGAGCCGAGCCAGGAGGGCGTCTGAGGCTACCAGAAGGAACGGGACGGGGGGGGG
>NW_008626846.1:0-1597 GCF_000691845.1 Merops nubicus | reverse complement strand
CCAGCGACGGCCGCAGCAACGCCCCGACCAGCATCACCTCCCCCTGGTTCTCCACGGCCTTCGGCCTCATCGGCCTCTGCTCCAACCTCTTCGCCCTCTGCGTCTTGCTTAGCTCCTCCCGCAAGCTGTCCAGCCAGGCCCGCTCCTCCTTCCTCGTCTTCCTCTGCGGGCTGGTGGTCACGGACTTCATGGGGCTGCTGGTGACGGCCTCGGTCATCATCCCCTACCACTTCATCAAGTTCCCCTGGGCCAGGGTGGACCCCGGCTGCCACCTCTGCAACTTCCTCGGCTTCTCCATGGTCTTCTTCGGGCAGTGCCCGCTGCTGCTGGGCGCCACCATGGCTGGCGAGAGGTTCTTTGGCATCAACCACCCCTTCTCCCGCTCCACCAGCATCTCCAAGCGCCGCGCCTGGTCCGTCGTGGGGCTGGTGTGGGGCTTCTCCTGCCTGCTGGGGCTGCTGCCGGTGCTGGGGCTGGGGCGGTACACGCTGCAGTACCCGGGCTCCTGGTGCTTCCTCACCCTCCTGCCCGACACGGGCGACGTCATCTTCTGCCTGCTCTTCGCCCTGCTGGGCATCTTCTCCGTGCTGCTCTCCTTCATCTTCAACACGGTCAGCGTGGTCACGCTCTGCCGCGTCTACCACGACCGGGAGTCGGTGCAGCGGCGCCGGGACAGCGAGGTGGAGATGATGGTGCAGCTCGTGGGCATCATGATCATCGCCACCATCTGCTGGATGCCCCTCCTGGTGAGAGCACGGGTCTTGGGGTGTCCCTCCTCCTCCTCCTCCTCTTGGTGAGGTCCCAGGTCTTGGTGCATCCACCCAGCCCTGGCACTCCTGGTGAGACCCTGGTTGTTGGTGTGCCCCCCAAACCCTGGCACTCCTGGTGAGACCCTGGGTGTTGGTGTGACCCCCTAACCCTGGCACTCCTGGTGAGACCCTGGGTGTTGGTGTGACCCCCTAACCCTGGCACTCCTGGTGAGACCCTGGGTGTTGGTGTGACCCCCTAACCCTGGCACTCCTGGTGAGACCCTGGGTGTTGGTGTGACCCCCTAACCCTGGCACTCCTGGTGAGACCCTGGGTGTTGGTGTGACCCCCTAACCCTGGCACTCCTGGTGAGACCCTGGGTGTTGGTGTGACCCCCTAACCCTGGCACTCCTGGTGAGACCCTGGGTGTTGGTGTGACCCCCTAACCCTGGCACTCCTGGTGAGACCCTGGGTGTTGGTGTGACCCCCTAACCCTGGCACTCCTGGTGAGACCCTGGGTGTTGGTGTGACCCTGGCACTACTGGTGAGACCCTGGGTGTTGGTGTGCCCTTGCCCCCACTCTGCACGCTGGGTGACGGGCTCTGGGGCTCAGCACCACTCACAAGCAGGGTGGGTGCTCCCCAATGGCAGGTACCCTAAACCAGCCTGGGGTCTCTCTCCAGCAGGCTCCATACCCAGTGTGGACCCACACCACCTCCCCCACCCCAGGGCAGCTCCCGGCCTCTGTGTGGACCCTCTCCCTGCCCCCACTGATGCCTTGCTCCCTTCTCTCCCCTGTCCAGATCTTCATTGTGCAGACAGCCCTGGAGCAGCTGCCGGCCCGGGGCCA
>NW_008626845.1:6994-7985 GCF_000691845.1 Merops nubicus | reverse complement strand
TCCTCCTCCTCCTCCTCCTCCCTGCCCTGCAGAGCACCTCTGCCCTGGGAGCTCTGCCCCGTGTGCATTGCCCGGGATGACCCTTCTTGGGAAGAAGCAAGGTTCAAAATGTACCTGAGGGAAGAGGCTTGGCCCTGGGGCTGCCCCTTCTGCACAGGGCACAACTCACAGTGTGGCTAAGCAGTGCTGGGGGTCACCGGCTCTCTCTGGCCACCAGTCCCCTGGGTGTGACAGGGGGATGCTGACACGCACCCCTGGTGAACCCCAGACCTCTGCAAGGTGGAGGCCAGTTGGGACAAAACCAAGTGCAGTGGACTTGTCTTTCAGAGCTGGGGATGCTTCTGTGTGGGAAGACACACAAGAAAGGTGTTTGGGGTCACACAAAATGGCAGAGGAGGATCTGCCTCTGGCACTGGATGAAAGGGCAGGTTAGACCCGCCAGAGGATGAGACCAGCACTCACTGGTGGCTGTACCAGCTCCATCCTGGTGCAGTCTGTGGGAGGCCTCTAAATCCCACCCCAGCGGCACCTGAACTCTCTCAGATTTGGAGGAAAACAGGCAGAGTGCACGTGAGGGCAGCAGCCCCGTGCGTGGGCAGTGCTGTGGCAGTTGGTGTGTCCCCAGAGTCACAGTGCCACTGGTCTGGGGGTTTCCTGGGCAGCTCAGACCCTCCAGCTCCAAGACCAGTCTGTCTTCATGGGGATGCTGCACTCAGCTGCTACAAGGAGCTCTGGACAAGGAGAGAGCACAGACTCAGCTCACCCACTGACTCCACGCAGAGACCCGGCTTGGGACGTGGATTTCTGCTCCCAGGGCAGGGCTGAGGCAGCCCCGGGCCCTTCCCCGGGCAGGGAGCCACCCAGCACGGGGCCGTGGGCACCCAGGGAGCCAGGCCGAGCATGAGGGACACGCACCCTCACCAGTGGCACCCCGAGAGCTTCCCCCGAGCACCCTGCCACGGGCTCAGCCACACACAGCAGCAGAGGCCAA
>NW_008626845.1:2341-6934 GCF_000691845.1 Merops nubicus | reverse complement strand
GGGCCCATGCTGCAGCTGTGGCCCCTGCCAGCCCTGGCTGCAGCACAGGGGTGGAGCGGCGCGGACGGGACACGTGTGTGCACACGCGGTGCCACGCAGACACGTGTGAGCAGACATGGACACCACAGAGGCCACGGCAGAATGGCTCAGCGAAGATTGTGGAGCCAGCGGTGCCCCGGGGAGCTCCACCTGCATCTGCAAAGCACAGACCCCCGTCCCCAGGCCGAGACGAGCAGAGGGGACCCCTGCAAAGGCCTCACCCTGGCAGGGACTGTTTCCTGGCTTGTGGGGCAGCTGGCTTATAGCCACCCGAGCCTCGAGCCACTCCAGAGTGACCCCAAGGGGGGCACAGTGTCAAACCCAGTTAGCACTGATTGCATCCCAGGGGTTGGGGTCAGGGCACGAGCCCATCCCATGGCAAGGGCTTTGTCACCCACCACTGGCACCCTTGTTTTTGCCTTTCCCAGGGGATCAGGAACATCCAAGGGAGACTTCCCCATCTGGCTGGCAGGACAGTCTCCTGGACTATGGACACCTTGTTCCAGGGCCCAGTCTGCTGCACGAAGGACAAGGTCCTCACAGCTACACAGGGCTGCTCTCCCTGCTGACCCGCTGCAGGGCCCCAGGCTGGACGGCACCTTTCGCACAGGTCTGGGCTCTGCACCCACCCAGTGGGCACGAGGGGGTTGCAGCAAGAGCCAGCAGCCTTGCAGGTGGCTTCTGGGTGGTGACATGGGGGGACGCTGTGCTCAGAGCCACCCTGAGCTTCACCCATGGCTGTGCAGCATTGCCCCGGGCTCCACACCCGTGGCCATGGCAGTGCCCTCAGCTGCACCAGCAGTGCTGCCAGGAGGCAAGCGAGAGGAAGGGAGGCCCAATATAAATCAGAATTAAGGAGCTGCCCTCCACACTTTGGAAAAGCTGCCAGAGAACTGTGTGTGCAATTCCTGCAGCATTGTGAAGGGGTAGAAAGGTGTTCCCCCCCCAGCCCCTTTCTCTCCGGGCTCAGACTCCAGCCTCTCACCTGGTTGATGCAGCTGGGCTCGGGGACGCTGTCGGGGATGGGGCTGTATTCTTCCTCCCAGGTGGGGAACTTCGGAGGTAGGAGGATCTCGACAGAGTCCAGGCGGTCCAGGCTCCTGCCAGCAGGGAGAGGGGGCGTGAGGGGTGTCCCCAGGGCGGGGGCTGTGCTGTGCCCTGCCTGGGGAGCCAGACCGCCCCTGCCCCTGGCACCCTCTGCCTGGCACAGGCACGCCTGGCAGCACGGAGACGATGCTGGGCACAGAGTCCACCCCTTGGCCCCTGCTGCGGCTCCTGCAGTAGGAGGGAGAATTTTGCCAGTCCCTGACTCGAGCTATCGGGTCTGGTGCACGGGTGAAGGTTTGTAGGGTGGAGGAGAAGGAGAGGAGGCAAGAGCTCAGGTCCTGCTCCCCAGGAACACTCTGCAGGTGCCACGTTAGCCCAGCCAAACCCCTGGAAGCACGTGGGACCTGTGCCAGCCCCAGTGTCACAGCCCAGCGACAGAGCAGCTCTCACACAGGCTGATGCTGGGGGCTGGGGGTCAGGGGAGCCAGCTCTTCCCTGCCTAGGCTGGTGGGAAGGGGATGTGAGAAATTACCTTTAAGTAGCATTTTGTGGGCTTGGCAATTGGAACCACCTGCAGGAGCCACGTCTGAATGGCAGCACTGCAGGAGCAGGGGGAGCTGGGGGGCCCTGAGGCCGGGCCAGCCCCAGCCACAGCTACGGTCTCTGCTGAGACCCAGGCACACAGGGGTCAGCAGGGACGTGGAAGGATGGGAGGGAAAGGAGGGGTGTGGAAAGGATGGGGTTCCCCCACTCCCCTGTCCCCCCACAAGACCCTGTGTGAAGGAGTCCCTGTGGCAGACTGGGGGGGCATGGTGGGGGCCACGGCCATGCCAGCCCGGGGAGCTGTGGGGACTGTCCCTCTGGAATGGAACAGGGTCCCCACAGAGGACCTGGGGCTGCTGTGGCACCGAGCCCTGTCCTCCCCCCGCCGGGCAGCCACGTTGGGGGCAGCAGCCCTGTGCAGCCTGTGCACCCCCAGGAAGGGCCATGGCACCTCCTGAGCCCCCGTCCTGGGGCATGAGGAGAGCAGGGAGTAATCTCTTCTGCCCGGGGTGACCGAGGTGACACCCAAGCCCCAGGGGACCTGCTGCCAAGCAGCCAAGGGCAACATGGCACCCTGGACCCTGGGCTAGCTGTTTATTGCCTTGTTCCCCTCAGCCTGAGAGGGCTTTGTGCCCGGGCTCACCAGGCACCCGTGGTGTGAGTCAGGCAGGGCACAGCACCACCTCCACACAGACCCTCTCCTGCAAGGGCCAGCCTCCTGCCCAGCAAGCTTTGGTGTGTTCCTCTCACTCCACTGCCCATCTGGCTCGAGCCACTGTGAGTCTTCCTCCTTCAGTACCTGTCCCCAGAGCTCTCAGCTCACCTCTCCCAGCCTCAGGAGCCAGTGTGCCAACAGGGCACGTTCTGGCTGGTCCCAGAGCCCCTGGCACACCTCTGGAGCAGAGCAGATGGCACAGTCCCAGCAGCCATGGGCTGCGTGCCAAGTGTCCTCTGTGTGCTGGCTGAGCACCTCCCACGTCTGAACAGCATCGTGGGGCTGGGGTCTCTGCACTGCCTTGGAGCAGCAGATGCTTAGGGGGGAAATCCACACAGCCCCACCACAGCACTGCCCTGCCCACCACTGGGGGGACAGGGACCTGGAGCCAGCCCCTAACACCAGGGCTGCCTGGAGTCACCAGGAGGGAAAGCTCTCTCCATTCCTCTGCCACGTCTGTCCTGCCTGTCTCATCTGCCTGTCCCGTGGGCAGTCTGAGCTGGTGTGCAGGAGCCCTGTGGGCTCTGAGCCCAGATGGGTGCTGCTGGCCAGGCCCAGGGACTGCTTCTGGGGTGCAGAGCCCCCGGAGGGGGTCCAGCATTACCTTTGTGTGGTGCTCTGCTCACTCAGGGACTGTTGGGTGGCCTTGAGGTAACTCTGCCTCCGAGCTGCAGTTTTCGGGGATGGTTTGGGGCTGGTTTCTGAGTCTTCACTGTCATCATCCCCCATGGCTTTGATGTAGCTCCCGCTCCGCATGCGCCGGCACGGGATCTCGCTGTCTTTGTCCCGAGACAGCGTGTTGTTCCACTCCCCCTGAGGCACCTGCAGGGGCAAGGGGAGCATCAGGAGGTGTGAGGGATGGCACTGCTGGGACCGGCGGGACCGCGGGCACTTGGCAGGAGGGGTGGCAGGGACAGCTGCTGGAGCCCCAGCTGCAGCACAGTGGGAAGGGCAGTGCAGTTCCTTCCCAGCCCTCCCTCAGCAGCTCATGCCAGGCGGCTGCACTGCCTCTGCTCCAGCACATCCACCCCCTCCAGGCTGGGCCAGGGGCTGACACAGGCTGTACAGCGCCAGGCAGAACGGGCAGGGACGGGGCTCCCCAGGCTGTGCTGGGCACGGGGGCAGCAGTGGCACGTTGCTCAGTGCAGAGCTTGTGTCAGCCACGGTGGAGTAAAGCCCACGGGCTGCAGGGGTGAGGGCAACCACGAGCTGCAGGACACCAGGACCTACGGATCGGAGCCCAGATCTTCACAAAGTTCAATGCCCCTTAAAGTTTCTGAGTTGAATGTGACTCTCAGTGGATGAAATTAATTCCTGAAGCTAAGCCAGCCCCTCACAAAGTCCCTCCAGAGCAGCTTGGGCACATAGACCTAGTGCTGGCCTTTCTGCACAGAGATGAGTAGTGCTCTGTGCAAGAAAAGTGCTTCCAACTCCACGGAGACGACAACCCTGCATTTAAAGGCACTCGTGGTCTTTTGTTCCCTCCCTGGGGATGACGTTTCCACTGAGCCACTGAGGTAATGAAGCACTGCCTGCCTGTCCTGCAAAGCGTCTGTGACGGTGATGGGAGGCACAGCCAAGGTGCTCGGCCAGCAGCAGAGCCAGACATCAGCCCAGCACCGATCAGGACAAGAGCCACAGGCGGTGTGGGACCGGCCAGAAGGAAGTTGGGGCAACCCGAGCTGCCCGGGACAAGCCTCAGCTTCATGGCTCACTTGTCTTGTAGCTGGCCTTTGACCTGTCCTTAAGCTGAGGAGATGTGGTCAAGAATAAGCGAGGGAAGATGAGAGGAGTGCAGCAACATGCAAACCGTGCAGACACCGGGACAGCCGGAGGCTTCCCAGCCTGCTGTGGGAAGCACCACAGGGAGCTGCAAAGGTCTGGTGCTGAGCACAGCTCATGCTGCCCACAACATCCACGTTCTCTGCTGGACAGGGCTGCTGGATGTGCCCAGCTCCTCAGGGGGCTGTGGGATTCATCAGCCAGTGTTTGTAACGTGCTCTGGGGGTGCACAGAGCCACGCTGCAGCTCCCAGGATGAGCTGTTCAATGCTGGGGGCTCCTGCTCCCCTCCTTGTTCACGGCAGGCGTGTTCTGTGGGGGCCAGAGCTGGCTTGAGGGGGTCTGCTGCTGCTGGGGTGCAACATCTTCAGACAAGCTTCAGATCTGCAGCTGGTGGCTTCTCGTTCTCCTGAGGGCCTGGGGTGTGCCAGAGGCAGGCTGGACCTGCATGGGATGGCGTAGCTCACG
>NW_008626845.1:1741-2119 GCF_000691845.1 Merops nubicus | reverse complement strand
ATGTGGGGCTCCTGCCCTGATGTGCATCCATGAGCCAGGACACGTTACTGGGGGGCATGAAAGAGAGGACAGGCGGCGTGTTGCCTGTGTGCAAGATCCAGGAGGGGACTGACGTGTGGGGCGAGTCCCACGGGAGAGACACCAAGCTGGCCAGGCCTCCCTGGCCCTGCTCACTGCTGCTCCAGGGTTTCCCAGCTCCTTCCACTCTGCCTCCTGCAAGCTGCCTGCCTGGCAATGGCTTCTGGGCTGGCTGCTTGCTAGACTGAGCTGGGGCTCAGCAGCTACTGAGAGTTATCTGCCAGCTTCCTACAGAATTAAGAGCAGAGAACCCTTCCTCTCCTGGTGTGGGCATTCCCTCTGCCCCAGCCCAGCTGGAGC
>NW_008626845.1:309-1471 GCF_000691845.1 Merops nubicus | reverse complement strand
AACCCACCCGAGGCCAGCTTGGTCCCTGCCTCTGCTGGTGCAGCCCCATAGGGCAGCGTGGGCCCAGCAGCCCACAGCACGGCCTGCCCCACAAGGACCCTGCCCTCTGCCCAGCCCCCCGGCTGCCCGCCGCACGGTGCCCGCCCTGCTGACCGGGCTGCCTGCTGCTCCGTGCCCCTGCCTCCCTGCTTTCCACCTTGGCAAGGCAGCGAGGGACAAAGCTGCTCTCAAGGTGCTCCACATTCCGGTTTAGCAGCATCAAGGGGAGGGAAGATGCTTGGCAGGACACTCTTTGGATCTGGTGCCCCAGTTTGGAGCGTGTCCTGCCCCTGCAGAGTCCACAGGGGCTCCCGCAGCTCTTGCTCCTGTGGGACAGAGCATGAGACAAGTGACTCAAAAGTGCCACACCTGAAAAGACAAGTAGGTGCCCTTGGGGATCTTCGAAAGGAGTGCAGGTACTTGTGGTGATGCTCAGGAACATCCAGGGTGCTTCTCTGCACCTTCAGGCACCTGAGAATGAGGAGCCTGCCCCATGGGCTCTTAAGCTCTGTGCTGGTGCTGGAGAGCTCAGAGCACCTCCTGTCGCCAGGGGACAGACCCCAGCAGTGGCCTGTGCAGCCCCTCGATGGCAGCAGCTTTCCTGAGCCCCTGGGCTCTGATCACAGCCCGTGTATCCAGAAAGGACAAGGTGGAGAGAGGGGCTGCCTGGTGTTACAGCCAGGCCTGGCACGGAGCTCAGGAGGCTCCTCGCAGGCTGTGGGAGCCTTGCTGCTCTTCATGCTGCTCTCTCAGCTGTAGGCTTTGTTCTGCCCACGGTGGCTTGGCTGGTGGGCAAGGGGTGGGAGCAAGAGGATGCCCAGGTCTAGAGCCTTTGTGGGGGTTGCTGGCACAGAGGGCCTGGGGGATCCCCTGCCCAGCAGCTGCACAGGAGGGGATGAGTAGACAGCAGAGATACTCTGCCAGGCTTCAGGATGGGATCCTCCTTTCTGCCAGCCTTGCTCTGTGCAGTGCCCCATGGTGCAGGCGTGTGGCAGCCAGGGACGTGTCCATCCTGGGACAGCACCCTGCCACAATGCAGCACCTTGCAAAGAACCAGGGGCCTTCTGGCTCTCTGCCCTGCGTGCTCTGAGCAGAGTGGGGGGGAGAGGAAAGAAGGGGCCAT
>NW_008626845.1:0-269 GCF_000691845.1 Merops nubicus | reverse complement strand
AGTCATCGGCCCAGGCTGGAGTCACCGTCCCTGGAGGGGCTCCAAAAACATGTAGATGTGGTACCTGGGGCCATGGCTTAGCAGTCCTGGTAGTGTTGGGTTGGCAGCTGGAGCTGATGATCATGAAGGTCTTTTCCAACAGAGGTTTCTCCCCTGTCTTAACATTCCCCATTAGCAGAGGGGCTGGAGGGGGGAAGGGGAAAACTCCAGTCCCGGGTGCTGGGCGGGGGTGACAGAGCTGCTCTGCCCCCCCTGCAGTGGGGTCTGGG
>NW_008626844.1:1942-2204 GCF_000691845.1 Merops nubicus | reverse complement strand
GCCATCAGCCCGTCCCGCCGCCGCCGCCGCTAACGGGGAGGGGAGGAGGGCGCCGCCATCTTTGAAGCGGGCACGGCGACTAGGGCACGCCGCCATCTTTGTGCGGGACGCGGTGGCGGGGGTAAGGAGGCGAGGGAGGGGAAAGTGAGGGCGAGGGCGCCATCTTGGTGCAGGGCAGCGCGCAAAATGGTGAGCGTCTTAAAGGGGCCGCCGCAATTCCAGCCTCAGGGCAGGCGGAGGGGGGGAAACGCGTACCTTCAGC
>NW_008626844.1:0-1875 GCF_000691845.1 Merops nubicus | reverse complement strand
TAGGAGTCCAGAATTTATTCTTTTTGTAAAAAGAAAAAAATGTAAATTACCTCTTTATTAAGGCTTATGACCTGTTCATGACCAAGCCTTCTATCATGATCTCATTTTATTTAATGCCATACACGGTGCCGCTGTTCCACGGCTGCTGGCTCTGAGGGATGGCAGCCTCAGTCCCTCAGGAAGAAGGGAGGAAATCCAGGCCGGCCAAGGAGAGCTTCAGGCTGATGTCAGTGCTGTGAAAACATAGAAGGGTAAAAAATTACAGCTGACATGCCCTGACAGCACATTCGTTTAGTTTTAGCCCCTCAGCATGGTTCAGGCCTTGTGGAACCCCGAGAGGAGCAGCCGCTCACCTGTCTGTACCTGATGTGGTCACCTCCAGGCTCAGACAAAAAGGAGGCTGCGTCTTTTGCTGTCAGGGCCCTACCTCCTCTTAGGTGACATTAAACCTTTTCCTTGGCTCCTAAATGGTTAAAATCAGTTTCATCTGCCTCAGTCTGTGGCTGCCCCTTTGCAAGGGGAGGGCTGGTCATAGCGGAGGACCACCCAGTCCTGGCCAGTGCAGGACTGATGCAGCCTGGTTCCCTTCAAATCACCGAGGCCACAGACACCATCCATGCTTAGGGACCAGGAGCACATGGTCCAGATCAGTGGAGAACATCTGGTGAGCATCTCACTGGATGCCTCACATAAAAAACAGTGGATACAAGGAGTATCAACATTAAGGCTAGTTAAGAAGAGAATGAAAGGCATTTAAATTGCAGCATTTATCACTTTTTCCTTAAGAACTAACCTATGTTACCACATTTTCCGTAAGAACCAACATATGTGACCTTTCTGAAGTGGAGTATTTTGAAAGCCTGTTCTGTTTCTAATAACAACAGCTCTACCAAACTAAGGCTGCTGGAAAAATACAGCCTGTTTTTCCTCACGGCAGGAATAGTAACACTGGTGTGTTACAAGGATATATGCCACAGTAATTTTGTGGTACCTGAAAAAAGCAGGCTGATTCACTAATGGTTATTTTCATTCAGCTGACTCATTGGAGGACACTGGGCACCATAATTTTTTTAAAAAAATTCATAAAGGATGGTTCAAAGTCATTCATTATAATTTCATTAGTGTACAAGAGGCAGTTCTGAGTGGTTAAGTGCAGCCAATTTTAACTGGTATACGCCAGTCGTCACTGTTATAGTAAAATAAGTGTATCTGTGGCTTTCTAGGAACACCGTAGGTCTCAGCATCCTCCTGCAGCCATAGGCACAGGACCTGTACCAGAGGAGCTATGATTCCACTTGCCAGGGCTCAACGTTGCAGACACTCACCACCCCAGTGCAATAGCTACATGTAAAACAAACAAACAAACAAATCATTAAGAAAAATTTTTCATGTCTAGACGTACTTGCTAAATTAAATGGAGCTGAAGAAAAGGAGGGTCCTAATTTTCCTTGAGTTTTACAGTACAAACTCCAAGAAGGTCAAATGTGTCCTTTTCCTTGCTGGCCTCATGCACCCTATCCAGTAATTTCTGCTGAATTTCAAGATGTCGTTAAGGTCAAGTTATATGTCGCTGTTGAACCAATACAAAGGTCAAATCCTGCCAAAGAAGGTGAGGGCTTGTGCTCCTGCCCAGCCCTTCTCCCCACTCCACTCTGCTCTGGTGCTGACTCAGATCTCTTATTTCCTTTAGCACTCACAGCCACCCTGCCCCAAGTCAGTTCAGCTCCTGGACCCTACAGAGAACTGTCTATTTTTCTACCAGGGTGGCTTTTTGCTACTTTAGCAAGTCAAGTGAGCTCAGGGGCAAGCAACAACCAGAGAAGGTGCAGGGCTGGCAGGGGACAGGGCAAAGCAAGCGCAGCGTTGGCAGCAGGA
>NW_008626843.1:0-4877 GCF_000691845.1 Merops nubicus | reverse complement strand
TGGACAGGGCAGGACTAGGTGGGATGGGATGTAGGGCAGGGTGAGACACACAGCATGAGGGATGGGATGGGCTGAGGGGTGGGTTGAGTTGGAGGAGGAGATTAGATGAGGGGTGAAGGACAGGATGGGTGGGCAACAGGTGGGATGAAATGTGATGGGACAGGACGGGATGGGATGCAATGGGGGATGAGATGGGATGGGGACAGAACAGGATGGGGTGGGAGTGAGTGGGATGTGATGGAGTGCAGGATGGAATGGGGGGGCCTGGCTAGTACTGTCCATGCCTTAGCGCACCACCCAGCCATAACCTGGAGATGAAACACCTGCCTGGTGCTGACCCCGAGCTTGTGCTCCTCAGCTACCGATACGAGGAGCTGGAGGTGAGTGAGTAGCACTGCCCCCGCTGCCGGAGCAGGCTCTGGGGTGGTCGCTGCCCCACAGATGCCAGCCTGCTGTCCTGTCTGCATGCAGAGAATCCCCCTGAGCGACATGACCCGGGAGGAGATCAACCAGCTGGTGCAGGAGCTCGGCTTCTACCGCAAGGAGACACCGGATTCCCCCGTGCCTGAGGAGTTCCAGTTTGCCCCTGCCAGGCCTCTGCCTACCCTGCTGCCCCACCAAGCTCCTGCCACTGACAGCAGGACCCAACCTGAACGTGACAAGGGAGAACACCCGGACCTTTAGGGAGGGGTGTCACGCTTGGAGAGGGTCCTGCAGCCAGCCCCCAGTGTTACAGCAGCTGGGGACAGTGTTGCAGGGTGGCAGAGGTGTCCCCCACCGTTGTTTGGTGCTGTGTAGCCTCTGCCCCAAGGATGCCCTGAGCACCTCTGGCCTTGAGCAGGGGCTTCCTGAGCATCATGGACATTCCAGGGGTCCCATGTGCCTGTCATTGCCCTTTCCTCCCTGCAGCCCAGCATCACTGGATGTGCAAGAGGACCAGGGTTCGTTGTGCTCTCTCACCGTGCTCCAAGGTTTAGCTGAATCCCAGTGCCGGGCAGCAGCATCCTACCTGCGTGGGACAGGATGAAGCCCTCAGCAGAAAGCCCCAGGTGCTGAGGGTAGATGTGCTAGGTCCCAGAGGTGGGAGAGCTGCCCCCAGGGGGATGTGGCTTTACACCCCAGCAGGGTTGTCTCATATTGAGCCCCCAGTAAAGCCCCCTCGTACAATCAGCTGCAGTGTCATCTGTCCAGGAAGGGCTCGGTGGGGTGCATCCCATGCCGCTCTGTGCTGGGAGGAGCTGGGTGCCCCAGGCACGAGGGGACAGCAGGGTCACGGCTTCTGCCGGGGAGCTGACAAACTGTCCTGTGGACCAACAGCACTGGGCCTGTGCCAGCACCTCTCTGGTGGGATGGATGGATGGATGGATGGATGGATGGATGGATGGATGGGGCACCACAGCTTGGGATGAGCTGCTCTCGTGGGATGCTGGGGGACAGGCGTGAGCCCACGAGCGGGTCCTGCAGGGGGTGAGCTGAAGCCCAGTGGCTGAGCTGGCCTTAGGCAGGGAAGGGCACAGGGTGCAGCTGTGACATCTGCAGACCTGGCTCTGTACAGCCTTGGTGGCAGCGTGGAGTCTGCTCCCCGTGCCAGGCCTAGGAGTGATGGGGGGCAGCAGATCAACAATCCTTGGGCAGTGGGATGCTGATGATGCCCCTCAGCACTTGGCATCTGAAGTGCTGGGGTTTAAACCCCCAGCCCTGAATGAGTGTTGGCATATGGATGATGTCCACAACCAGGCAAGAAAGGTCCTTCTGATTGGTTTTCACCCAGGGTCTGGCCAGCCTTGAGTGGGAACTGATGAGGAGATCACCACTAAGTGCCCTCACCTTCCACATTAACTTGGAGTTGGGGTAAGGAGCCATCTCTATAAGAGCTGACTCTGCTGGCAGTGGGGTTGGGAGGTTTGCTCACAGTGTATGTGCTATTCTGGCTGTTGGAAGGGCTCTCTGACTCCTGACAGCAAGTGGAGTCTCCAGGATGGCAGGGCCAGAACATGAAGCTGTCTCTCGAGTCCCTGCTATCTAACTGGACTCAGGGCTTGGCTCCTGGGCCAGCTCGACCCCATCTGGGCCAGCTCGCTCCCATCCTCACGTCCCCTGCGGTGGGTGAGTGCATCGATTTGTTCCTCCCTTCGGCTGCCCAGCACTTTGCATCTTCGGTGTATGACGTGGCAGCAGAGGGAGGTGTTTGGCTGCTGGTCTGACCATTAACATCATTCTGTATCAGGGAAGGAGTCAGCAGAAGAGCACTGTCCCCGAGCAGGTAGAACAGCACGTGTCCTGCATCTCCCATGTCCAGGCGAGCAGTGGGGCTACAGGGAGAGGGGCCCAGGAGCAGGCAGGGCTGCCAGCACCCCTGGGTGCTGTGGTATGTGCTGCACTGGAAACATGAAGCCGTGGTACAGCCAGGGAGAAGAACGCGAGGCAGAGGCATCACCCCAGAGTATAAACTTTTATTGTCTGGCTGGTGTTGGTACACGTGTCAACGTGGGTGTAGAGACAGTGATGGAGGGGCGAGCAGCGCTGAGTTGCCCTGAGGTGCCCTGAGCTGGGGAGGAGAGTGGTGGTTGCCATCCTGGCTCGTTCCTTGGGCCCCTCACTCCCCTGGGACCCCCTGCCTCCCCTTCTGCTCCGCAGCACACGGGTGCTGCACCCTCCCCAGTGTGGACGCACCCCAGGGTACGTGCGTGCAGTGGGAAGCAGAGTGCACAGTGCCATGGGGCTATCCCCAGGGAGGTGGCACCAAGCAGGGCCTGCAGTGGGCAGAGGGGCTCCCTCACAGGGGGGCGAGGAGAACCACTTCTGGCCCAGGCTGGCCTGCACAAGCCTGCTTGGCTACCAACCCACACCAGCCCTGGGTCCAGGGGCAGAGCTGGGCCCGGGCCTCCCCAGGGATGAAGGGGTGCTGCCCACAGGACAAACAACTGGAGAACAAATAACTTAGGCTGGAGCGCAGGAGGCAAGCCCAGGTGAGCAGCACCCCTGGCAGCGCCTGCCTGACCCTGCCCATGCCGTCAGCCATGGCAGAGGGGGCTCCAGGGAGGCAGTGGCGTGGGGGTTGCCCTGGCGGCAGTGCGCCCCCGGTTTACCTCCCGTGGTACCCCCGAGACCTTCCTGGGCCAGGCAGCTATCCCGCCCACCAGCAGCCCCCAGGGCAGGGGGCGCGGGCAGGGTGGGCTCTAGCACTCTTTCTGCCGCATGCGCAACTCGTGGCGACGCAGGTGGTTGTAGAGGGACTGCACATAGGTGAAGACGCACTTGGAGTCTGGCTTCTTCCCCATGATCATCATGTCTTCCACTTCCACCAGGGGCACACAGTCCACCAGCGCCCTGTGGAGATGTAGCCCTCAGCATGGCCAGGGGTGGGTGTTGGGATGGGGGAATGTGTGCTGCCCAGGTGCTCAGCACCACTGCCCTCAGCCCCGCTCAGCTCCTGAACATCCCTGTCCCCATAGTTCTGTTCCTGGCACTGGAGTGTGTGATGCCTGCGATGAGGAGGTGCCTGCCTGCCCACACCCCTCGCCCCCCTGCTACTCTGTCTCCCAGCTCTGGATGCTGGAAGTCACCCCTTGCTCAAGCTGTGCCCACCCTGCTCCTCCTCCAGCTGATGCTGGTACACTGTAGGGAATGACCTGCCTGCACAACAAGCTTCAGCCTCAACAAGTTTCACCTTCAACAAGCTCAGCTCTGGCCTGTCCCTACCTCCTCCTAGCCTGGCCCCAGAGCAGTGCCAGGGTCTGTGCAGGGCCCTGTGCCATCAGCTACAAACCTTGTGGGGCCGTGGCAGAGCAGCCATAGCTGTTCCCTCCACCTCTGCAGCCTCCGGGCCCTGCTCTCACTCTGCCCACACCACCCACCCAACTCCCTGGGTGCCATCCCTCTCCCCACACTGGTGCTCTCGGAGCAACCAGGAGGATCCAGCTTGAGGAAACTGGAGCATGGTTTGGGGTGGTCGCTGCAACAGCCAGGCAGGGCCTGGAGGGGACCTGGTACCTCTGTCCCCTCTCATTTGACTGGTGAGGGATGGTGCAGAAGCAACCCAACCCTGCCACTGCTGCCACCTCTCACACGCGGCCCCTGCGCCCCTGCCAGGGACAGACAGTGTCAGAGCACTCAGGGCATGGGCTGCTTGGTGGCTAACTGGCAGTGCCCACTGAGGGCATGGCCAGCCCAGCTGTTCCAGCCCTGGTGCCACCTGCGGCAGAGGCTCAGCCCCAGTGACAGGGTGCACAAGACAGCTCTGAGCACAGGGAGGCTCCAAAGCCCAGACACCAGCTCCCCCCAAGCCCTCTCCCCCAGCTCTCCAGGCTGCAGTAACTCCGCTGCACACCTCAGACCTCCAGCACAGCCTACCCCAGCTGAGAAAGGACAGGGACCCACAGCTGATGCCAGCTCCCTGGGAAGCACAAGGGCCAAGGAGAACCTCCTGCCCCAGAGCTCTGCCAGGACCCTGTTCCTGCGCCCCCCAGTCCCAGCTCTCCCACGGAGCCTCTGCTGTGCTGGAGCCTGTGGGCTCCAAAGCCTGGCCAGCACTGGCCACAGCTCGATTTGGCTGCCCTGGGAAGAGGGGCGCAGGGGCCACGCTCAGAGCCTTCAGGAAAGCCCCGGCCTGAGCAACCAAGGCCATCTGCCACCCCCAGCTTAAGGGATGATGGCAAACCAGCAGCAGCACGAGCAGAGCGGCTCTGCCCTTATAAAGCCATTGTTTGGGCTCCGGTGTGCTGGTGCTGCACGAGCCAGGGGGAACAGCAGCTCCAGCGCCAGCTGGGATGCCCCTGAAGACAGGCACAAACACGGCAAGACGAGGCCGGGCCCAAGCCTTGAGTCACACTTTCCAGGCTCCCCACTCCTGCCCATATATGAGCAGGCAGCACCTC
>NW_008626842.1:0-3675 GCF_000691845.1 Merops nubicus | reverse complement strand
CCCATTCCAAGCCTCAAATCACAACACCCTCATTGTTCTATTGAATCATGTATAAGATGCAAATTGTCCACAGGTAGTATATGAACTTGTATTCAAAACTAATCTTTATTCTCTCAACAATTCATACAGAGTCTATAATCATTCAGAAGCATTAATTCTGTTGAGGCTCATTAAACATTCAAAGAGGGGGAAGGCTGTTCAGTAAGAGTAGGTACTGACAATGTGATAAATGGATATTTAAATTTTGTTGCAAACAGTGTGGTACATATCCCTTGGCAAAAAGAATATGAATATAGGTGCAGAACACATTGTATTTCGGTCATTTGGTTTTTAAATATAAATTTACAAATGCTTACATAAAGCATACCCATCTTCTAAGGAGGCAATGTGATTGCTTAACATACTAGTCCTTATTTAACATTTGGCTGTTAAACTGATATGTGGTTAACTTGTACATAAATATGATGTCAGGGACACAGGAAGATTTTTTTCCTATAACAAGTTTACCAAATGATGATAACTTTTTAGTTAGAGCATAAGAAAGAACATATAAACAAATGAATAAACAAAAGTAGCTAGTTGACTAAGAATTACTTTTATCTTTTAAATGTCTAACTAGGATTATGGCTGCACAATAGTGGGTTCCATAAGATTCTGTGCAAGCTTCAACCTGAAAATTGGAGGAAGAACAGGGTTCCTGTGGTGTTTTCAGCCAGTTGCTCTAAGGTTGATGAACTGTCAGATGATTAGATTAGTTGTGGTGAATAATGATGTAATGAAGTTAGAGAAGCCCTGACTACATCCTGCGACCTTGCTGATATTTGACCTTTTGAAAATGTGTTTTTGTTAATCATATATTCTAAACCTAATTATTATAGTTTCACAGGCATTCTATTTCAGTGTTGTGTGCATGGCACACTTACAGAATTGCATGATAAAACATATCAATTGTTATGCTTTTCTACATGCATTTCTTAAAAATCAAATTAAGATATTTAGTAATCTTAGCTTCTAGATGTTGCCATTGACTATTTTTACTTTTATTTAACAGTGCATTTGACTGCATACAATTCTTAACATGACTCAGGGTTAACAAGTTGATTGTCATTGATTATCCCCTTCTTGATGATGTAAATTGGCTCACAACAAATGCCATGAGGCTTTCTGTTTATGGTATATTTAATGTCCTTCTATTCATAAATCAGAAGATAATTAGAATAGAGTTTCAGTATAAAATATGTGATGGTAAATACATAACAAACTTATACTTGTAATGCTTTCTCTTCAGTTTCATTATTTCCTTTTGCATTAAGATAATTATCTTTTTTTATATGCTTTACTGTACAGGAAATGCTAAGGAACAGATTTAAATTTTGGGTTTTAGCTTGAAAAGACCTAAAAACTACTTCTTTTTTAACTATTACTTAGGATAAGTATTTCAGCAAGCTGTCTCTCTTTCCTTTGCCATAGATGCTTTAATAAAAGGGTTACTTTTAATGCAGTTAGAGCTATGAAGTGCCTTTTTCCAATGTGTTTCACATATGGAACAGGATCTCCCCTAACAGTGTTAGTACCTCTACATGAAATGCAAACAGTAGAACTGTGTAGGGTAGAGCTTTCTCCCTTAAACCACCATAAATTTGGTCTAGTGTTTGGGTTTCTTTTAGTCCTTTAGAAAAAAGGACTACAGTGGGTTAACCTTGGCTAGTTGCCAGGTGTCCACCAAGCAGTTTTCTCTCCCCCTCCTCAGCAAGACAGGGGTAGTAAAAAGGATGAAAAAGCTGTTTGGTTGAGATAAGCACAGGAAGATCACTCACCAATAACCACCATGGGCAAGACAGACTGGAGGAAGATTAATTAAAATTAATGCCAATTAAAAAAAGAGAAGGATAGTGAGAAACAAAAACAAAGCTAAAAAAACCCTTCCTGCTACCTCCTTCCCAGGCTCAATTTCATTCCCAATTTTTCTGCCTTCTTCCTCTCACTCCAAGCAGCACAGGGAGGGGTGGACAGTGGGGGCATGTGGTTAGTTCATAGTGTTGTCTCTGCTGCTCCTTCTTCCTCATGTTCTTCCCCTGCTCCAGTATGGGGTTCCTCCCATTGAACACAGTCCTTCACAAAATTGTTCAATGTGATCCTTTGCATAGTCTGCAGTTCCTGCTAGGAGCCTGCTCCCACATGGGGTCCTCTATGGGCTGCAGGTCAGATATCTACTCCAACCTGCACCTCCATGGGCTGTGGGAGGACAACCTGTTTCACTAAGGTCTTCACTATGGGCTGCAGGGGAATCTGCTCTGGCACCTGGAGTACCTCCTTCCCAACCTTCTTCATTGACCTTCATGTCTGTATAATTGCTTCTCTCACATTTTCCCCTCTTCTCTCTTAGAGCTGCTGCATCATGTTTTTTACCCTTTCTTAAATATGTTATCACAGAGGCCCTACCAACATTGCTGATTGGCTCAGGTCCCCCTCCCTTCCACATTAACATCTTGTCCTGCCTCCAAGTTAAACACATAAGAGCTGACTCTGCTTGCAGTGGAGTTGGGGGAAGTTTACTTATTCAGTAGATGTACTGTGGTGGGATTCCAGTTATCAGAAGGGCTTCTTGACTGCTCATGGCAGGTAGAGTTTCCCAGCAATGGCATGACAAGATTGAGACAGGAAGAGAATTGTGAGGCTTTCTCTTGGCAATTATTATATGATCAGGATTGGGATGATAGCCTGGTTGACTTCTTTCCCCATGGCCTGGTTTTGGAATCTACTCGCTCCCTCTTTTGCTCTGTTATGTGTCGTAGGTGAATAAATTGGTCTATTCGTTCCTCCAGTGGTGGACCACCTTGGATCTCTTGCATATGATCTAAGACTAGAGGGAGGGATCTATCCTTAATGATAATATCCTTCCTAGTTGGGCAAGTGGTCAGCAAAAGAAGTGTCAACATTTTCCTTGCTTTAGCTACATGTTTTCATTTTTAATGCTACATAATATGGGTAATACAATGAGTCTTGTATTTGATTGCTTCTGCTGGACTTAATGTTTACTGGGGCAAATGATCATACTGGAGAATTTAAAATCCAAGATCAGGGGACACTCATTTTTCTGTTTCGAAAGTTGACCAGAAGCAGACCATCCAGACTGAGCACTTCTGAGCATAAGTACCTATAGTGTGACTTAATAGTTTAGTACAATGTAATGATACAAACTTGATCAGACCTTAGCTTTCTCTTTGGAACCTGTTTGAGATGAAATTTGCCCTTTTATTAATACTTGACTGCTAAAATACTATTAACACTTTACTACTAATTACTACTAAATATTCCTTTATTAATACCATAGTGGTTTTGATCCAAAATCTATGTTCTTGTTGCTTGATGGTAGGAAGGACTACAAATCAACTAAATTTTTGATGTGTAATTGTGTTATGCGCTGATATGATATGCCAAAGAAACAGATTTTATGATTATTTGCTATGTCCGACTGAAGAAAATACTGAGACCATCTCTGCTTTGTATTGAGAGCAAATGTATCAAAGGGGCACATCAACATGAGGAAACAGAACTGAGGACCAGATTTCTGACTCTCATAAAGAACTGAATACAGTGGAAGAAGCAAGTGTTGGTATGTGGTTGAAATGCTAGGGTTTGAATCCCGAGCCCTCAAATTAAGGTTGACATATG
>NW_008626841.1:0-876 GCF_000691845.1 Merops nubicus | reverse complement strand
TCTGTTGCCTCTACTGTAGAAATTCTTTGAACTTTTGATTTAAAAAAAAAAGAGTTTATTTCTTATTTCATGACAAATGTGTAAATACAAACTAGTCTCTTACAACCCATTATGACAAACTTTGACATTTCTTTCAGCAGAATGACTTACCTTAAAACTTATCTCATAAGTTATTAAATATTTATCTCTTTAAGGAGAGAATTATCTTATCGATGGCATTGGACATAAACCCATTCTTAAAAAAATAGACATGACAAGGAGGGATAGCCAGAGATGGTCACTGGATCCCTGTCCATCAGTGAGCTGTGACACATGCAAAAGGGTTTCAGCCACCTACATGAACCAGGAGAAGGAGGGAAGGAGTCCAAGCAACTGGGGAAGGGTCCATGGCCCAAGCAGTTGGAAAACAGACACAAGCCCTCAGCCTTTGGAGGTGACTCCTGTCAGATGTAAAGGAAATGTACCCCTTCAAGGAAGATACCACGTGCCTACCTGTTCAGCAGACCACATTGGAGGTCACAGTTCTGTGAGGTGCACCTCCAACACATGTCAACGCCTTGGCGGCAGTGTCGGCCAGCGACAAATGGTCGATGAATTGGTTGGCCAGCTCTGGCAATATGAAGGAATCCTCTCCTCTGCCCTACAGGCTTGCATTTCATCTGTGAAGGAACTGGCCCAGAAGGTCCAGAAAACTGAAGACCTTTCCTATTCTCCACCTATACAGGCCCAAGCCTCAGCTGTTGGAAGCAGACGCTCCCCTGCCCAAGAAAGACAATATAGAAAGTACACCCCACTTGTCACCTTCTGGTTCTACCAACGTGACCATGGAGAGGACATGAGGAAGTCAGGTGGAAAACCCACTTTGACCCTAGTTGC
>NW_008626840.1:501-719 GCF_000691845.1 Merops nubicus | reverse complement strand
ATTCTATGATTCTATGATTCTATTCAGCAAAAAAATCTGAGCTGAATATTCTCTCTAGTTAATTCTTTCCTGTAAATAAATTATTCCTTAAAAAGAAAAACAGAAACACAACATATCAAATTTTCATGTGCTGTCCCTTTGGATTAGACCTGAGGTAGGACAGCTGTCTGTGGTTTCCAGCTCTTTTAAGATCATTGTAACCTTGTGAAACTATATAA
>NW_008626840.1:0-202 GCF_000691845.1 Merops nubicus | reverse complement strand
AGGCAGACACTTAGAATTCGTCTGTGGCCTAGTCCAAGTGACCTGCCCCAGCAGATCTCCTCCTGAAGCCTCTGAGCTTTGCTGTGGAGGGTCTTGGGCTCCGGGGAGCGTTACTGTGTACTCTCCTTGTTTAAATCCAGGGTCTTCTGCCTGTGACAATATTTATGTGTTTTCAGAGAATGGCAGAAATCAGTGGCAGCCC
>NW_008626839.1:0-1340 GCF_000691845.1 Merops nubicus | reverse complement strand
CTGGTGCAGGGGGTTATTCCTCCCTAGATTCATGGCCCTACACTCCCCCTTGTGGAACTTCATGAGGTTCCTCCACCCCTAAACTATTTCTGGACACATCAGAACCACATTTGCTCATTCTTTGGGCTACCAAACCCCACTGACACCCTGCTGGCCCCCAGCACAGGACTCGTGGCACCTGCACCTTGCTGTGGTCCCCGAGTCTGTCACCCACCAAGGTGCAGAGAGCACAGAATGAGTTACCTCCCAGTTGTGGTGCCCGTGTTTTGATGGCTGTCAGGCTGCCCCTCAGGCGGTGGTTCACCCCCTAGGACAGAAGAGAAGCCCCAGTTACACCCCAGCATGGACTCCTGCAGCCCCTCTGAGATCCCAAACCTCTGCCACAGGCCCCACACGTTTCAGTCCAGCCACTCAACCATGTCCCCAAGTAGCACATCTACATGTGTTTTGAACCCCTCTGGGGATGGGGACTCCAGCACCTCCCTGGGCAGCCTGGGCCAATGTCCCACCACTCTGCCAGGAGAGAAATTCATCCTGATATCCCACTGAAACCTCCCCTGGGGCAACTTCAGCCCGTTCACTGCATTTCCTTTGCTATCTGAGGGGTGATGCTCCTCAGAAGTTGGTGCTGGGACCAGTGCTGTTCAACAGCTGGGTCAGGGACAGTGGGACTGAGGCCCCCTCAGCACCTCTGTGGATGACACTGTGCTGGCCACCCTCCCATGATCTCACTTACCACTGGGGAGTTCCTGAAGCCCTTGATAGCCTGGAAGATGCCACCTCCTATGGCTCCCATGGTGAAAGCACCTCCACAGTCATCTACTATCCTCCAGGGGCTGCAAACAAAAACAACCAGGGAAATCCTGAATTCCAGCTTGTGGAAGCACCAGGCTGCTGCCAGCTCCATGGGAATTCAACCAGAGTCAGCTCAGAGCCAGCACCAAACGCCACCAGTCCTGCTGATGTGAGTGACAGGCTCCAAAACCATCTCCATCTGACTGGAGAAGCTCCTCCCCCTGCACCCCACAGCTCTGCAGTTCACCCAAACCACCCAGGGACACATCCAGGGGTCTGGAAGGCCACAGTTCCTGCCTCTGATGTCCCAGCTGTTCCCAGGCAGTGAGTGAGAGCTCTGGGGTGGAAGGAGCACCCACCAAGCCCCAGGAGAGGAGCTGCAGCCTGGCCCAGAGCTGCTGCCAAGCCCTGTGGAACTCTCCACCACGGAGCTCCTAAGCCACTGAGCTGCACCTACAAGCATCCACTTAGAATCATTAAGGTTGGAAAAGACTTCTAAGATCATCAAGCCCATCACCCAACACTACCAGGAGCACTAAACCATG
>NW_008626838.1:5897-6236 GCF_000691845.1 Merops nubicus | reverse complement strand
GGAGGAGGAGGAGGAGGAGGAAGGCACTCACCGGTCCACGCTGATCGCACAGAGGTTGAAGATGGAGGCCGTGCACAGCATCACGTCCATGGTCATCAGGGCGTCGCACAGCACCGTGCTGAGGGACCACACGCCCCCCTGGAACTGAAAAGATCCCCGGGGTCAGCAGGGCCACGCCCCACGGAACACCTCCGTGTCCCAAACAATCCCCAGAAAACCCCACGGAGCCAGAATAAGCCCCAGGGGTGGGGGTTCCTCAACAGCAGCTGTGGCTCAGGACCGCTGGCTCCGCAGGGTGCTGTGACCCACCGCTGGGAAACGGGGCGGGGCGGCCCAAGG
>NW_008626838.1:2791-5811 GCF_000691845.1 Merops nubicus | reverse complement strand
GGCCCCCAGCCAGGGTAACAACCCAACCAGCCCGTGGGGCGCTGGGTGGCAGACTGAATAAAAGGGGAGGGGCTGGGCCCAGGGGTCACTTTGTGCTTCCAGGAGTGGTGTTAGCTCACGGCTGGAGCAGGGAGAGCTCCTGCGTCTCAGGTAGGGGCTTTATTGTCACCCCCTGCATGATTTCACTGGTGTTGTTGCCTCCTCTCTCTATGTCACTTTCTTAAACTGCCTCTATCTCAACCTAGGGGCTTTTTGTTTTCTCTTCCTTAGTCCTTTTTTTGGCACTTGACAAGGAGGGTTGAGATACTTCCTTAGTCCTTTTTTTGGCACTTGATGTGGGGCAAGGAGGGTTGAGAGGCACAAAATCTGACCAAAGCATGTTAAAGTAATTTAGTCACACACTTCTAATACCAGTTAAATAGAGCAAGTTCCCAGAGCTGGCTGGCTTGTTGGCGTGGTGCTGTTCTGCCTTCCCTGTGTTCCTGGAGGCTCATCCTCTGGGGGAATGAGGGGAGAACTCTCCTGGGCGTTATCAGCCTGTGATGTAATTGCAGCACTGGGCACAGAGCTGGTATGGGCATGTCATGGTGGTGCCCAGTCCATGGGCAACACAGGGGAGGAACTCACTCAGCTTTTGAGGTTTTTGAATATCCTTGGGGTGCCCAAGCCAGCGTGCTCTTGTTCCTGTGACTTCTAAATGTGGCCCAGGGGCAGCTCTGCAGGGGTTCATAGCTGGCAGTGGTGATGCCATGCCCAGGATTATGATTAGTGGAGCTGGAAAGCCAAAGTAGACTCTGAGGAAACTCTCTGGCTGTTTTTAGATAGCCACTTCCCTGAGAGGGAGCTGGAGCCTCCAGGGCAGGCTGGGCTCAGACCCACATGCTCCCTTCAGCCTTTGCTCTGGCACAGATCACCCACCTCAACCTGAATCTGGGAGCCGAGGCACAAAGCCCAACCCTCGCGTTCTTGCCAAGCTCACTGGGATCCTGACGAGTTCAGCTCAGATTATGAGAGAGGAAATGTGATTCTGGGCTGCAGTTTTCAAACCCTCTTTGTGATTTTGGGGGAAAAAAATTGATTTTTGAAGAGGACAAGAGGTCTTGGGCTGCAGCACCTCTGGAGGGCACGGTTGTGAGATCTGAGTTGGGAGCTCAGGAAATGCTTCAGACCCTTCCCTTTGCCCACTGACCCCCAGGAGGCAGGTTCTGGGGAAGGTGCTGGGAGAGGACACCCCTCACACCACGGCTCTCACCTGCCCACCTGCCAAAATGTGCCAAGACCCTGAGGTGGGCGAGTGACTTTGGATTAGAGGCTTTGCTGGGCCCTGTGATTAGGAGGTACCTAATTACAGGAGGCTGCAGAAGATTAGCCCATCAAGGCATGCAGTGTAAAGCTGTAGGGATCAGAAACAGCTCAAACCACTTTGAAGTGCTCCAGAGCAGCTCCACCTCCACCGTTTTTGGTGTTCCCTGCATTTCCAGCAGGAGGTCCCTTGGTTCTCCCCTGCAGCACAGACCGGTGGTGCTGGTGCTGAGGAGGCCCCAGCGAGGAGCCTCCGGAGGCTCTGCAGGCAAACCACTGCCCTCAGGGCACAAAACAGAGCTGCAAACCCAGCCCCAGAGCCTGGCTGCCTGCTGCGAGTGCTCCGAGGCTGGTGGCAGCTCTGCACAGCCCTGGTGAGGACACAGGCTGAGCCTTTGGAGCGTGGGGACGGGCACACTCCCTGCTGGGCATCACGTCCTGGAAGGTGGTGGAGAGGGGCAGGGGCAGGGGCAGGGGCAGGGAGGGTCCTGTCCTGCCCTGGCTCAGTGCCTGTGGCAGACATGGAGCTTTGCAGGAGGTGACAGTGATGGACACGAGCTGAGCCCCTTCCAGGGGCTCACATGCTTATTTCCTATGCTAGCAGCTCTTGTCTCAGCCCTGGCACCTTCAGCCCCACTCTCTTCCCAGCCCTGCCAACAGGCTCACCCAGAGGCAGAGCACAAAGTGATCCTTTGGTGTTTGATGGTGATGGCACCTGAAGTAGGACACAGGGAACAGCAGCAGGAGATGCAGCTGAACTTCTGAACAGCCACCTGCCTGCCCTGGGTGAGGGCCTGGCTCAGGCACCATGGAGAGACCAGAAGAGCTCATCCAGAGAGCCCAGGCCTGCTGAGAAGGTTGTGGCACCAACCAGACGAGTAACAACCCTTGCATGTGGGCAAAGTCCTGCAGCAGAGTCAAAGAGTTGTCCAAATGCCCACAAGAAGCTGCCTCTGGGACATTTTTTATGAACCTTGATGAGTGCTGCATTCTCCAGAAGGCACAACACAGCCTGCAAGGGGAGGGAGTGGGACACAAGACAAAGGTGGCCTCATGCCCACTCTAAAGTCCTCTCTTGACTTAAATCATTGAGGTCCAGGTTTTGCAGAAAAGACAAGCAGCTCTGGTCATCCACCTGAAACACTGAGGCCCCAAAATTCAAAGATCCCTCCCCTCCATTATTGGTCAAGGAAAATCAGCACTGGTGTGGCCAGCAGGAGCAGGGCAGGATTGTCCCTCTGGACTGGGCACTGGGGAGGCTGCCCCTCAAATCCTGGGGTCAGTTTTGGGCACCTCAATACAGGGAAGACACTGAGGTTCTGCAGCACGTCCAGAGAATTATTGTGGACCCCTGGGAGTGCCCCAGGCCCCCTCCTTCCCTCCTGTTCCCCCATCTTCCCCTTCCTGGCGTGGGATTGATTGCTAGGAGAGCACTTCAGGCTCTCATCAGGAGGACAGGGCTGCACAAGAGCTGTCGACCTTCCCCAAGGATTCCCAGAGGACTCTCTACCTCTCCCTGCCATGCTGCTAGGACCTGAGCTTCCTGAGGGAGCGGGCATTTGAGTGCCCTCTGCACGAGGGCTGCCTGGTAACCTGGCACTGGCAAACTCCAGAACGTGCCTTTGCTCTGTGGACAAGCCTGGGGGAAGGTGCTGGGCACACGCCCCTCAGCACACCAGGACCTGGGCTGGCACTGCCCGTGTCCATGGGACACCCAT
>NW_008626838.1:0-2756 GCF_000691845.1 Merops nubicus | reverse complement strand
CCCCCCCCCCAGCCACACCAGCCCTGCACCCACAGCGAGCAGCCACCGGGCACAGAGCTTTGGCTGCCTTCCCCTCGGGGTGGGGCACGGCTGGAACTCTGGGGGGCTTCACCCCCCGGCCTCGGGAGCCCTCTGGGTTGGGAGCAGATGCTTTGAGCCCATGGGAAGCTGATGGGTGTCCCCTGGCCATCCACAGGGTGCTGCTTGGGTGCATCAGGTCGTGGAGGAGCAGAGCTGACATCATCAACATCTGGATTTATGGATGATTTTCATGCTGTCAGTTGTAACACCCGAGCAGCTGAGGGAGGCACGTTTGACAGGACAAATTGAGGAGGAAAGACACAGCCTGGAGAACTCCCAGCAGTGCACACTGAGCACTAGAGAGAGGTTTAGGGTGGAGCAGGACTCGGGGGAAGACATTCACCTCGCACAGAGGAGGTCCCTGGGGGGAACACACGGAGAACTCCCAGCAGTGCACACTGAGCGTTAGAGAGAGGTTTAGGGTGGGGCAGGACTCGGGGGAAGACATTCACCTTGCACAGAGGAGATCCCTGGGGGGAACACATGCCTGGAGAGAGCCACGTGGCTCCTGTGCAGTGGGGAGGCTGGTTTCCCAAACCCCAGCCCACGTCTGAAAGGTTCTCTCAGCCAAGGACTGTCCATTTCTACGCTGGCTGAAGGATCCCAGTGCACCAGGACCACGGCTGGCCAGGGCAGCAGCCACCATCTGCTCAGTGCCAGAGCCAGCACAGCACCTGCACGCTGCACCTCTGGGGCTGCCATTAGATGGCCAAATTTCCCAGCCCTGCTGCCAAGCTCCAGTTCCAGTCAAGGCTGCAGTGAGTGTGAAAGGGTCTGGAGAAGAAAAAACTGGGACCACAGACATGGATTTTCTTGTCTAGCACCTGCCTTCAGCAATCCTCCAGCCCTGCAGGTGGGAAGGGGGCATCCAGAGAGAACCAACACACTGTTTGCTGTCCTACAGCCCAGACCTCTGAACTCACCATGGACCAGGAGCTGAGCTGTGACAAAAAGTCACCCTGCCTCCTTCAGAAGTACAAAAGGAGAGTGTCAACAAATGCTGCTAACGCGTGGGGATGAGCTCTCTTAACAGCTAGAAATTACAGAGAAGACCCAGGCTGCTCCCACTGTGCCCCAGCTGCTGCCAGGAGCAGCAGAGGACAAGCCACGACTCACAGGAAGGAATCCTGTCCCTGGGAAAGCTTGTGGGAGAGCTGCTGTCAGATGTCACCTCAAAAGTGAAATCCCTCCAGCTGTCTCCTAAAGCCCTGACTGGGAGGGATGTTTCCCAAATCCTAGCACAAGAAGCCATCTCACAGGAAAAAAGCATTGGGATGGCCAAGCTTCTCCTGGAGGAAAGGAGTGGTCAGAGTTTGTTCTGCTCCTGCTAAGCAGGAACCAGACGACACCTCAGCTGCTGTTCAGGTTTTCCAATAAGCCCTCAAAGTCCAACTTTATCAGGAGCTGTACTACAGTTAAAAATCCCCACAGTAACCAGGAGTAAAGGTAGAACTGACCCCTCAGGAGTGTCCATGGCACATTTTCAGTGGCTGAATGCAGTGATCTGTTATGCAGGATGAAATCAAGCTAGTTTTAAACCCCAGCAATCCCCTTCCTTACCTGGTGCCCCCATCCAGCAGCTGACTCTGACCTACACTTCTTACTTTTGCCTCCAAGAAAAGAAAGAAAACAAAAAAACACCCCACAGAAATTCTGTCCCCTGGTTCAATGGCTCCTCTTGCTTTTCCCTAGAGTATTTCAGAACAAAATGAGCTCTGGGAGTGAACACACAGAGTATCCTCCCAGCTGAGGCATGGTCAGCCCAGGGTTCTACAGCTCATCTGGGACCAACTGATGCCTGAGCATCCAGAGTTTGTGGGATGCCTGTGGGACCCCAGGAAAGCCCCACGATGCTCCTGCCCAGGCAGAAACGTTTTCAGAGGCACCCCAGCATCTGTTAACCCCCATTTTATGTATTGCAGCAAAACTTGAGCTTGCAGTGTAGGCAAAACCACATTGCTGTGCACCTGCCCCCAAAAACGGGAGCTGGAGAGACAACAGAAAGAGCAAAGGGGGGGAAAAAAAGGGAATCCCAATTAGCGAAAAGTGTCTGAGAAGAATGATGAAATCGGAGGCTTTCTAAGCACCAAAACTGAGTTAATGAGGGAAAAGCCAAACCAGTGAAACCAAAGAGCACCGGGGGGCTCCTGTCAGCACAGTGGGGAGAGAGAAGAGAATCTAATGCTCCTGCTCTCTGCTGGTTCCTCTGACAGGTCCTGGGCTGAATCTGCCCCTCCAGAATATCTCTGTCTCCAGAGAGGTCACAATGTCCTGCAAAATCCTAGGGCCAGGTAGAGAGGCTAAGAGCATCCTAAGCTCTAATCTGCCTTGCTAAAGCAAGTGCGTGTGCATGCCGGTGGGGAGTGAGCAGCAGCCCTGGCGGGGGAGCCCAGGGGAGGCGCCAAGCCCCGCACGCTGCTGCTGAGCTCCTGCGGGAGCTCCCAGGGACGGGAGCATCGTGGGCTCACTCAGGGGACAGCCCCTTTCCCTCCCCGGGAAGCACTTCAGCCACCGCATCCCGGGGCTATGGGGAGGCAGCGGGTTTGTCTGACACACCCCTCCGGGCCCCCCGGCTCACCCCGGGAGGAGGAGGAGGGGGAGGAGGGCTCCTCATTCCACACCACCAGCTACTGCGAGGACAGGTGTGAGAATCCTCCTGTTTTGGCTTGTGGGTG
>NW_008626837.1:1604-1837 GCF_000691845.1 Merops nubicus | reverse complement strand
TCCCAGTGCATCCCAGTGCTTCCTCTCTTCCCGGGGCTTCCCATGCTCCTGGAGCATCCCAGTGTTCCCAGTGCATCCCAGTGCATCCCAGTGCATCCCAGAGCTCCCAGTGCATCCCAGTGCTCCCCCTCTTCCCAGTGCTCCCTGTGCTCAAGGAGCATCCCTGTGCTTCCAGGGTTTCCAGTATTCCCAGTCCACTCCAGGGCTCCAAGGGATTCCAGTACATCCAAGTA
>NW_008626837.1:937-1506 GCF_000691845.1 Merops nubicus | reverse complement strand
CTGTAGTATCCCAGTGCTCCCAGGGCTCCTGGTGCTCCTGAAACATCCCAATGCTGCCAGGCTTCTAATGCATCCCAGTTCTCCCATTGTTCCCAGTGCTCCCAGTATTCCTGGAGCATCCCAGGCCTCCCAGTGCTCCCAGTTCCCCTTGGCCCTTCATGCCCACCCCCAGGGATGCTGGAAGGGATCCAGGGCTGTCCCCAGCCCCACTCTCACCCCTCGGGGTCCCAAATCTCTGGGAAGCTGCCCAGGAAGGGCCGAATTGAGGCTGGGGCTTCACCAAACCCCCCCCCCCAGAGCTGCTGAGCTCCTGTGGCACTGCCCTGGGGCTGCTGCTCTGTGACAGGAGGGTGGTGACACAGGGGACATCCCTGCTGAGAGCACAGGCACGAGGGACGTGGGAGCAGGTCCAGGATGGGCACCTCCACCTCCTGCATGGCACAGAGGCAGGGAGTGGTTTGGGTGGGAAGAGAACTTTGAGATCCTGCTGGAGTCCAACCACTCCCCCAGCCCTGCCAGGTGCCCACTGCCCCGTGTCCCTCACCCCACATCTCCACGGCTTGCACACC
>NW_008626837.1:0-732 GCF_000691845.1 Merops nubicus | reverse complement strand
ACCCCCAGCTCCCTCAGCTGCTCCTCCCCACACTTGGGCTCTAGACCCTTCCCCAGCAGCTCCGTTGCCCTTCTCTGCCCACGCTCCAGCCCCTCCAGGTCCTTCTTGAAATGATGATCCTAAAACTGTCCCCAGGATTGGAGGTTCAGCCTCCCCAGTGCCCAGCCCAGGGGGACAATCCTGCCCTGGTGATTCTGTGGGGTGAGAGGATTTGTGTCCTGTAGCTGGGGAGGGGGAGGCTGGAGAACATTCCCCAGCCAAAATTCCCTAAAAATGGACTTGAGGCACGTGTGCCAATCTTCCCAAATCTTCCCTGAGAGCTGGGAAGGAGCCGTGGGGGTCTCAGCACCCCACCCCCGTGTCCCCTGAGCCTGCCAGTCGGGGGCTGTGTCACAAAGCAGAGGTGGGAGCTGGAGGAGGGGGTGGGGATGGATTAGGGCAGCTCCAGGGTTTTCCCCCTCCCAGCTTCTGGAATTTCCATGCATGAGAAGCACTTCAGGCTCCGACGTGGTCCCTGCAGGGTCTGGGTGGCTCAGTCCAGCGGGCAGCACTCAGTCCCAGCCTGGTGGCCCCCGTGCCAGCCCCAGCCCTGGCAGGGGGGTGCTGGCCTCCTCCAGGCTCCTCGCTGGGCAGAGCTGCAGGGAGGATGGTGAAGGGCTCCTGTGGAGAACAGCAGAAGAGAAGTCCAGGCAGAACTCAGCACCGAGGGCTGCATCCAGCCCAGCTCAGCAC
>NW_008626836.1:0-11300 GCF_000691845.1 Merops nubicus | reverse complement strand
GTGAAAGAGGATCTGGCTTTGATTGTGCTGGGGGCCGCTGGGCAGTGAAGAGGACTTGCAGCTTAAGCTTTACTCTGCCCTGTATTTGTGTGCATGAGAGTCAGTCCTCCCTTTCTTCCTTCAGGTGTTCCAAACTCTCAGGAATTTGACTAGGCTTCTCTGGGCTCTCCTGCTTCTGCTTTCAGGGTGATGCAGCACCACATTAAAATGATAATTCATGGAAGGTGCCAAGAATCTAGCAGTTCTTTGCTGGCCATGGATATCCTGGCCAGTGAGGACAGGTTTAAGGTCCCTCTTGCTCTATTGTTCACACAGAGAGAAAGCCAAAAGGGCCACAGGCTCTGCTGTACAGAAGGAACAGGAATCGCTGGAAGGAAAAAGGGGGCTGATCAAGGTCTTCATAATTAAATAAAACAAAATGAGTGAATGCTAGAGTCAGCCACTGGTTGCAATGAAACAGTTCAGGATAAATAAACACTCATGCATTTATACATAATACTAAAGCTTGTAAGGAGAAAATCAAGTCAAGCAAACCCTGTCATATCCAGCTATATGTTTGTATAGTAAAACTGAGCGTATTTCTCAACTCTCAGACAAGGCTGTTCCCCTAAGTGCACGTGTTTCATTTTTGTTGTGGTGGTGGTTGTTGTTTTTTTTGGTGATCCGTTTGTTTGGGTTTGTTTGTTTGGGTTTTTTTGCTTTTTTTCTTTTTTTTGTGTATGTGTGTTTTGTTGTTTGTTTTTCTTTCCAGCTGCTCGTAAGACCAATAAATGACTAAGTAACTCCATTATTGTAAAACAAGCCGGACAGCACAAAGCTGTATTTACTGGAATGGTGTCACATTATTGTTTCCATACCATTAAATGCTTACTTTAGCCCTTTTGTAACCCTTAGAAATATAAAGGTTATTCTTCCAGTCTCAAAGAAATGCAGTAGGAGGCAATTTTCCAAGTGGTGTGAAAAAGTTACATACACAGGTCTTGTTATTCATGCACACAAGAAAACTTAGCTCCCTGCCTGCACCTGCCCCTCCTAATTTCTCAGCAAGATGCAGCAAGGTTTAAAAAACAAAGAGATAAAACGTTTTAGCTTGAGTGTAAGTGAAGAGAAAAGGATGTTATTTGTCACAAATTCATCTGTATTATGATTTGATCTACTTCGTTCCCTGCACATTTTAAGCAAAGCCTCTGCAGAGCGTAGAGTTAATACATAGCAGCTGCCTGAAGTATATGTCCTTTTCAACTGGATGGTACAAGATCCAGGCTATGTTCTTCCCTTTTCTAACAACAGAGTATTTTATCTGCCAGATAGACACAGGGAAGGAATGTGTTGAGGGTTCTGAAAATCACAGAATTAAACTCAGATATTCAGAGGGCCTAGCTGTTACTTAGGAAGTGTTACACAGAAATTAAAAAGCTCTGAATATTATGGTTATTACTGGCAAATGTTACCTGTGACATGCTGGCAACTAAGCATAAAGTCAGAGAACAGGCTGCTTACATCATGTTATGTTTGCATTTTTTAAGGCACAGAAATCTTCAAGGTCCGGGTCAACAAATGGGAGAAGGTATAACATTTCTTGTGATTCTAGAAGGAATAGATTTAAGAGATCATGAGTGTACTTCACAGGGCTGTATCTTACAGATCCTTGTTAGTTTTTACCTGCTCACAGTAATTTAAGCTTCCAGTTTTAATCAGGATGAAAAACAATGAGAAAGAAACCTTGATTTAAATAGCTGATTTTATTTTTACTTTGCTTTGTGCTTGATAATTAACTACATTCTCACTGAACAGGCATAATAATTAACACAAGCTGATTTGCAACCATATTTGCAATGTATATTTGATACATCTCGGTATCTTTTATTTTATAATAGAAATATACACAGTAAGTCTGCAAGAATTACTATCATTTGTTCAGATGTTTATGTTTTACATTCATGTTATCTCATAAAATGGCAAAAGACTTTTGTAAATTATTTTATTTGGGGCTTTTATCAAAATGCATTGAGGTGGAAACTAAAAATCAATTTAAATGCATAAAACTGGTTTAATTAATTGTATTTAACGGTCTTAAAAATACAGCACTGCTTGTTTTTCCTTATAAAAAGGAAACATTTAAAACTAGCCAGATTACTAAATTAGCAAAGTGGTTACATTATTTAGTGAACTGAGAGATTATTTCCTGTCTCTAGGAGCTAATACCTAGATGTCTAACATGCAGATAAATGGCTAGTGAGATTACCAGAAGTGCCTGTGGGGGCTGGTGCCTCATTTCGCCTGAAGTCAATAGGAGTTAGACATTTAATCTGTAGGAGGGATTTTGAAACTCCCATTGGTCATCTGTCTCCATCTCCAGGCCCAAAAATATCTTTGGAAATCTGTCCCTTCACCATTAAGGTTTTGTCCATGTCATCTTCTCCACTTCTTTTATTCAGAGGCTAGAAGAAACCACAATCCTGCACTTTCAGCCTTCAATCTATTTCTGAATTTAGCATGCGCAATGCTAATTAAATGACAAAAATATTTGCTGTACCTACCAGTTCAGATAAAACAAACATCAAAGAAAACAGGGCCTTCTCTGTGCAGTGTAAGATTTGAAAAAGTGAACCCCCCAGTATCAGTATCACAATAAAGACAGAAAGATTAATACATTTCTGAATTTGAAGACAAAATGATTACTTTAATGAAGTCTGTGGCGACCTTAAGAATTTAATCTTTTTCTAATGCTTCCCCAAGTAGCTTTGTTTGAGCCACTGAGTAGGAGAATCTTTCTAATACACTGAAATAATGCTGATAAAATCTAAGTTTTAATAGAGGTTATCAGTGTTTTACATCTGATTTCTTTTTAATGCATTTAATTTGACTAGATTTATAAATATATACAACTTGGCTTAGTCTAACTTCTGAGCACCCGCAGAAACTCCCAGCAGCCACAATGGGTCCTGGGCTGATGGTACAGTCAGCATACTGGGGCATTACATCTCTTCAGATAGAACATAAGCAGGGCACTGCAGGAAGCACCAGTATGAAAACTGTACGTACCATCTCACAGGAGGCCTTTCAGTGCCTTCTCTGATGCACTTTGAGGTGCTTCCTAATACTCAGGATGCCCTGCCTGAACGCTCTAATGGATTTAAACAGCTATAACTTTTCATCAGCAACAACGCCTTTAGAATTTTAAAGAGACACTGTTAAATTTTAAATCAAGAATTTTATTTTAAGTCACTTGTATGACTTGTTACTAAAGTATAATTCAAGTGTACCTGCTATTTCATGGGCCTGTTTCTCCATTATGATCACGTATATCTCTAAGACTAGAAATACTAAGATATCATTATATCAGGCTAATTTTAGCAAAATCAGTATTGCCATAGCATCCACAGTGTGACTTTGTTGTAATTATTTTTAGCATCTCTCACATCTTGCACCTTGATGCCCTTGGTGTAAAAGAAAAGTAAACAGACCTCTATCTCACTGCCCTTCCCCATAAAAAAATTTAATAGATGAGGAGCAGGAATTCATTCCTAAGTTTGTTCTCAAAGAGCAGATTTTGAATCTTGCAGCTGAGTGAGCAGTACAAGAGCCTGGTTCCTCAGCTGAGGTGCACGCATTTTGACAAGCAGAATTTTAGGGGTGGAGGGAACTACTAAAGTGGTCTGGACTAAACTGCAGAGATTCCACATGCTAATTTCTATGCTGAGCCTTAACTTGCAGTTAAGCTAAAGCATATTTTACAGAAAAACATAAAATCTTAAACATCTCCATCTCACTTAACCACTGATATTTTTTTCCCAGTAGTTTATTGCTCAAGACTTAAAATTTGACCCCTTAATTACATCCTGATTTTGTCTAGTTTGAGCTTGCTGTTGTATACTACTGCTCACTCTTTCTGGTGGGTTGTGAATGTGCTGCTATCAGAAATTCCTTCTCTAGATACATTACAGAGTGATCAAAGCCCTTCTTTTCTTTGCTGACTAAATACCCTTAGCTTCTTGTGCCTAGCTGTGTTGAGTAACTTTCCCAAGTATTGTATCATTCCCATAGATTTTCTTATGAGTTTTGCAAGTTCTTTTCCCATTCTACAAGTGTAGAACCAGATACGCAATTCCACCCAGAGCCTCAGTCTTTTGGCATTTCTAGATACTAAGACTACTACATAATACTGACATGTCGCCATACATTGATGGATGATACCTGCTTTATGTCAGCCATGATATTACAGCCAGGCTCATGGTGAACTGGCCAGCCATCACAACCCTACAGTCCTTTTCTGGGATTACTGGTTTCCATTTAGACAGTTTTTCACTCTATGAGCATGACTTATATTCTTTGCTCCTACATGTATGACCCTGACTTTTCCAATGTTAAAATTTTATATTTTGAATCAAATTTTTTTCATCCAGAAATCCAGATTGCTTTACAGAACTAATTTGTTCTTATTACTTACAATGTCAACAGCACTTGTGCCAGCAGCAGACTTTACTAGCAATTATTTTATAATTCCTCTCAGGTGATTAATAAATATATCAAATAGATTAGGCCTGGTGAACATAATCCTGCAAGAACTCATCAGGAATTCCTACAATATGACAGCTACCCAATTACAACACACAATTTTCCAAACTCTTTAAAATATGCTAAACTGGTACTGTACAATGCTAAATTTTAGCCACAACTTAGTGTGGCTTTGTACCAGTTCCTTTATAGTGTTATCATGATAGCATGGGTCAACAGATTGTTGTCCTATTAAAACCACAGATTTTTGACCTCCCTTAGACTTTCTAAATATTGCCTCATCTTGATGCTACAGTCTACAGATACAATTTTCCTTTTTTACTGGCTGATGAAAAGCTTTCAGAACATCACATGCAGCACCATAAGCGATATTAGCATGATCTGTCTGTTTGGTGCCAGCTACTTTGCAGTCCTCTGCCTTTGTCTACCACCAACATGTTCCTGTCTGCTAAGCACTGGCAAAGGCAGACTAAGTACTTGTTTCTTCATTGGAGAATGTTGTCCTGAGTGTTCAGTGTCTGGTAAGAATTGCACTTTTCATATGTAGCCAAAAAGGGAGGAATCCCCTTTCCTGGTATTTAAACTCTGCACTGAAGCATGTGAGCAGTCAAACCCACACAGATGTCAGTTGATGTCCATGAGTTTCATGGTTTTGCTTTGTATTGTACCACAGAAAGTATACAATTAAAACTAAAGTTAATAAATTAGGAATCAAGCAGGTATTGAGGGCTGGTTTCAAGACATTTATATGAAAGTCTTTAAAAACTCTGAATTTTTCTAATAACACAAGGGGAGATTGAAAAACAAATGTATAAGTATATGTAAATATGTAAAATCTACCTCTGTTTTTTTCCAAAGATATTGACCACATGCAGCTTTATCCCGTGTTCTTTCAACTTCAGATTTTAATGTGATCTTTCACTGGAGATTTTATTATATCTGGTTACTGTCAAATCAATAATTGATTTTATTTTATTCCAATGAAAACAATTTGTATTGATATTTTTATTTTAAAGTAAACTATCTACTAAAACAGAAAATCTGCCTCCAAGGTAGGGCAAAAAGAGCACAGCCAAAACAAGGTTAGTGACAGGTTCATAATCAAAGCCCCTCTCTCTATCTGGAAATAAACACTTGTGAGAATTCTCAGTGTGTTTTACAGTCTTAACGGCTGTCAGGTCTCCCTTGATAGACACTGAATAAAATCTAACTGGGGGTGACAAAAAAATATGTCCATCAACTTTGCTCATGCATTACAACATAAAAATTGACTGGAGTCATTGACTACAGGTAGCAATGAGCAAAACTACACAAGATAAATACTCTGGTTTGTGGATGCTCATTCACTCCACTTTTGTCTGCCACCTTGATTTTTGGATTGGGCATTCATGGATAAAAAGTAGGTGATCTGAAAAAATCGTGTGTGTCTTTTAAAAGACAGTATCATGTTATGTTACTCCCTTCACAGAAATTTATGTTACATGGTGTTAGACCATGGGCTAGGTTTAATGTAACACAATGCATTAAAAACTGCACATCATGATTGTAATGTGTGTCAGAACAATGAATTGTTATATCACATATCTCTTCATTTGTAGGTAGGGCACCCATGGAAATCATTCACAAAAGGATATATTCTCCTCCTGATGCACAAACATAAATCCCTTTTTCCCTCACTACTTCCAGCTCTTCACCTAATGGTTGGTCTGAGCTAGGAAAAACTGCTTTTAAAAAAGCCTTGAGTTAGCTAAAAATGTTTGAATTGTAGTTTAGCATTTATTAGAGGCACAGTTTAACCCTCAAACTGTATGAGAGGGCTGAATTGTAATCTGCCCTCCCCAGCAGTGTAGCATTTGAGGAATCACCATTGCTGACTTCTCTACCCAGGGTAAATTGTACTGTCACTACAAATTTGCTGAAGATTAGTAGGTTTCCTTCTGATTTTATACCACCATATCCCTGAGGGCTACTTCCTTTTCACAGAAGCAAAGAGGAAATCAGAATATGTCCTGATGTAGAAGGTAGAAAGGCAGAAATGGAAACAGACTTTGCCCCTGATGCTTTTCAACTTCTGCCTGGTGTCTCCTTCCTTCTTTACCTAACCTCTCAATGTAATCGAGCTTCTCTTATAACAAAACACAGCTACCACTTGATTCACTGTGTTCAGTAGGTGTCTTGCAAACTGTGTAGTAGGAACCCATTTTATACTTGTCCCATCCCACGGCCTGTGCTGCTTACCTGTGTTTGTGGCACTGAACAACTCTCTAAGCACGTGGGGGGGATATTTGTAGAAGATCATTTTGATTGGTGATGATCACCTGATAAGAAGGTGGGTCAAGATGTCTACACTACAAGGAATACTGCTACTATGCTATATGCTCACAACCAGGGAAATTACTTCTTCTGCACTTAAACGGTTCTAGCTTCATGCTGGCCAGCTGTACAGAGGTTAATTTTACCTACTGAACACATTAAAAAAAAAAAAAAAATGAAGGAGATGATACTAACTTTTATTCAAAATCTTATCTCCGCTTCAGGAAGGTATCCTGGTTTGGGGTAGAACCAAGCCAATTCTGCTCAGTGATTTCAATTTTCAGCTAAAGTCTCTTCTAAGTTACTGCACTTTATGAAGTTAGCAGCATATTTTCACAGATTGTGTCTCCTTCTAGCAGTGATAATGCTCCATGTTCAGAGCTACCACGAAGGATTATACACAGACCAAGGTCACTGCTAAAGCTTCTATGCCACATGGAGTGTGGCAGAAAGTAAAAGCTGCACCTGCAGGGAGGAGTGGACAAGAGAAGTGACCCTAAAACTCACCAATGGGGTATTCCATCCCATACACGTCCCTCTTCCTTACTCCCTTTCTCTTCCCCTTTGGGGGGGAAGGAGGGTTAATAGAGAATATCTATTACAGGTCTAGGGTTGGTCCTGACCCTGAACTGTGACAGGAGGATGAATCAAATTTGCTTTTCCTAAAAATAACTTTTTTAAAAAAGGACAATTTAAAGACTAAATTATTTCCACATTTTGTTTTACCATAAATAGACATGAAATTGTATTCAGACTGCACAAATGGTTTTGATGGATAAACAAAACAGTATGAAAGCTCATTGAGCATTTATTTACTAAAGTAATTGTCTCAGTCCTCAGGTGAAGCAAATGTACTTTTGGAACAGCTATGGCCACGGGTTTTTGAAGCTGTCTAAAGTAACAGGTAATGGGTGAGATGATGAAAACCACCACTGGGCTTTAGTGGACTTTCGAGGTGACTACACCTCCTTCTGCAAGCTATGTTCTGAGCTCCACAGCACAGGTGGAAGCAGCATAATAACTCAAATTTGAACTGTATCAGCTGACAAACGCATTGGCTCTCCGCTCCGAAGGAAATAGTGGTATAACACAAGACGGCTCCCCTGCAGCTGCACTGGTATTTCAGAAACACCCTTACTAAAGCCAAGGAAATTAATTTAAAAGAGAGGAAGGGATATGGCGAGAATACAGGATTAATGAGACTTGCTATTTGCACAGCTTAGAAGCTGTGTGTTTCCTACGGGTAGTCTTTAATTGAGAGACATATTAACTGGAAATTGCTAATATCAGAGGGACTTGTGGCTTACTGCCATGCTTTTGAGTCTGCTCTTGTGATGAAGCATATGTGTGGCATTAACTTCTTAAGCTGATATTTCACAGAGTTGTAGGTAGTGCTTTGCAGCTTGGTGTGCTTCCTTGCATGTGAATCGGGTGCACTGTAAACAGTTCAGATTAAACATCTGTTAAATAGCTGTTTATGTGTGCAGAGTTCTGAACTCACCAGGTTCATTAGCTGTTTCCAATCCTTTGTTAGTAAGTGAAATCAGAATGAGCAGTAATTACAACATGTGCTCTTATCCAAAAGAAATGAATAAGACTTATCTGGATTTTTCAGACAGAAAGCATAGTACACTGGCAGTGACAATTACACCTGTTCAAGCAAATTTGTGCAAAACGTGTAACAAACTGCCTTGGAAATATTCTTTATGTGGAGCCAAATGGAAGCTGAGATGACCAGATGACATTGGTCAGAGGAGAAGAAGTCATATTTGCAGCAGCGCCGGCTTTACATGTGAGATGCTGGGAAGGAGCAAGACAGGAGAATATTTAAAGGTACATGAAAGGCTCCCATGTACAGAATTACTTGCTCCATACGTCTTCATAGCTAAAGCATCAGCAAATTATGTTTAGGCACCTGCCTCTATGCAACACTGTGCACATAATGACTTGGGGCTAATAGATCTCATGAAAAAGCTTCAACCAGACGCAATGCAAGTAGAATGCTTCTAAAATTCACTGAAGAACCAACACCTTCTGTTCCACCCAAAAGATGAAATTGGATTCACAATCCTCACAACAGAGTGTATTGAACTCCAGTGTAACATCACTAATTCACATGGAAATGTATCTATGGCTGACTAGGCTACAAACTATCCCAAAGCAGCTCTGGAAAAAATAAAACCCACCTTTAATTAAAAGAAATCTCCATCCTGGAAAGCATTATACATACTTTCCTGGACATCCAGATATCCAGATATCCTTGAAAATAAAATTACTATTTTTAAAGTGTCAATTTATAGTTTTAAGGCACTAAAACAAACATTTATTAATATTAAAGGAGATCGTGCCTTTAGACACAATTTACTATATACTTCGGTATCTGCCAGTAACACTTTTTTCAAGTTATCATTACATATGCTTAAATATAAACTCATACTTTGTATATTATAATCTGTTTAGCTATCTGAATTAGTTGTAAGAAAACAATGGCATTCTGTTTCTACAATTCAGTACCTGAGCTTAAACACTGTCTGTGATGCATCTTACCACTTCAGGGCTAGAAACAAAATATTTGTACCACTTGGAAACATGAGTTACTTTTCTTAATATCATCGCTTCTAGGTAATTTTTATTTTCACACTGTTGCTTGTTGTCAGCCTTTTCACTTACAGAACAGCTGTGTCAGAAATAGAAATTACATCAAAGACTGTTTTTAGGGAGGGAAAAAAAAAACCAAAACCTTGATGTGTAGGTGCATGATGGTAACACAGAATTCCTTGCAGCGGGCTGTTGTATCGAAGCATATGTAGTATAATCACACTGACTTGGAGTCATTTGGAGAACAGCTTCAGCCCCAGCACGACTTCATACAGCTTTCTAAAGATAGATTAATAAGATCTGAGTTTCTGTCAAAGTCAGAGGCTGTGTTTTCCCTTGTGGCTGCCAGAGTGCTGCTCTCCTTCCCCTTCTCTTCCTGCCCAGGTGATTGCCGATTTGCACATCAAATACATAGTACATCTGTGAACTTGTTTCCAGGTCATAGTCATTCACAGGGTTATGCAGCCTGTTGATTTTGAGACCTGCATCTCCCTTCAGAGACAATGTGCTGAGCCAAGGCTGTGTTTGGGCTGGCCTGACTCACAGGTCCCAGCGGAGGCCTGCTGGGCTCTGTAACAGGAGTCACATTTGTGCTCCTCTGTGGATGAAACAACCATGTGGACTTGATGGATCTTAGTCCTCCCTATACCATATCTGAATGGGGCTCGATGGTGCCAGCTGTACTCTCTCAGCTGCTGACAATCTGCAGCTGGCATCAAAATGTAGAGTCATCAAAGGTATCATGACATCCTCCTTTGTTGCCAGCTTTTCTCAAGAGGTATCAGTCACTGGCAGTGTTGAGAGTCAGGGCAAGAGACTAACTAACACAGCATGAAAGGATGTGGGAAAGCAAAAGGCTTCTGCAGATCTTCCTGAACTGTACTTCACTGACTACCTTTCTTATTTATACATTGAAGCTATTTTTCTTCTTTCGATTTGAATGCCCAGTGAGGGGAAGTTCTTTCAAACAGACCTAGAGAGTTTTTTTTTTTGCAAGAATTTGTCCCTTTAAATGGTTAGTCTCAGCTAAGTGTAATCATGAAAGTAAACAGCACTTGAACTGCCAGTTAGTTATAACTCTAGGGCTGAGCTCCCAGTGCTAATATTGTCTCAGCTTCTACCAGTCACCTGACTCTGAGGAGGTAGACACGTTCTTTTAGAGATTGTTGGCAAAATGACAGCACTAAGTTGTAGTTATAATGAAAGCTTTGTTTTCTTAGCAGAATTATATTATTAGTATAGCACAGAATGCATGGTTAGAATAGCACAAGATCTCTACAAACATGGCCTGTATAGTACAATTTATATGTAGTATAATACAGAATTTTCTAACACAGCTGAATCTACAATTTCTACCTATCTGGACCCTCTGCAGACTGGGTTGGATCTTAATACATTGTTTGTTGTGTCAACGGTCATAATCTATATTAAAACATCATAGAAAAGTGTATCGGTCACTCCCTCAGTTCTCTGAGAAAACGTCCTTGTAGACGTGGAGGTGGCCGTGGCCGCTGGGGGATCCCAGTCTCACTGTCCAGCAGCGGTTCTGGTCCCACTTCTCCGTTAGGACTTGACAGTGCTGGGTGCTACAGACAGCTGTGGGTGCTGTCACGCTTCCCTCTTCTGTGGCAGGGACACCAACAGCACCGGGTTGCCCACGTGCCTGGGACCTTCCAGGCCTGTAAGGAAGGCAGTTATGGTTCCTGGTGGTGCCCAGGAACATTGAGGATGGCAGGAAGAAATCTGTTTCGTCTGTCTACTTGGTGCAGAGGACCTCAAAGGCCTGACAACGAGGGGAAAGGGAACAAATTCGTGACATGCTCTGTCCCAAAGAACGGCTGCTGCCTTATAAAGACGTGTTACTTCCGCTA
>NW_008626835.1:0-3526 GCF_000691845.1 Merops nubicus | reverse complement strand
TCAGCACCACGGACAGCGGCCTCGGGCCACCTCCCCCTCTTCGGGCACCCCCAAAACCTGCCCCTGCTGCCCCCCGGGAGGATCCAGCGCTGCCCTGACAGCTCCTGGGAGGAGCCACTATTGCCCCACCAGCTCCTTGTAAGAGACCCTACTATTGCCCCACCAGGTCTCTGGGAGGATCCACAATTGCCCCGACAGGTCCCTCTGAGGATCCATCACTGCCCTGCCAGGTCTCTGCAAGAAGACTTCCCTGCCAGGGAAATGAGGATCCACTATTGCCTCACCAGATCTTGACAAGAGATCCCACTATTACTCCACCAGCTCCCTGTGGGGATCCACTCTTGCCCCGCCAGCTCCCTGTGGGGATCTACTATTGCCCCGCCATCCTGCCTTGATTTTTGCCCTGTTATTGCCCTGCCAGATCCCGAGCACGCTGCAAAACAATTTCTACAGAGCCACTGCTTCAGCAACAGAGCCTCTCGGCAGCGAGCAGCCATCGCTCACAGCTTCCTGCACACACACACCACACACACACACACACACACACATGTGCACACCCTGACGTGCACGGACAGCCACACAACCACCCCTCCAGAGCCCCCAGGAGGGGCTGGATGCCCCTGCCCCGAGCCTGGGCGTTGATGCACATCTCCACGCACACATGCACACACAAACAGAGCGGAGCGCACGCACACACACACACACACACACACACGGAGGGTTGCATCAGCTGAATTCATTAGCCCATCTATTTTTACTAATGCAGCAAATCAAGTTGCTCTACAGGCGGAGAAAACACACCCGAGACACGGTGCTGTGGCGGAGCACGCAGCCAGGGCTTTTGTCCAGAGCTCCTGAGGGGAAAGGCTCCCTGGGGCTCCCTTTGCTCTACGAGACGTTCCCGACCCAGCAGCGATGGTTTGGGTTTGGGAAGGGGCTGAACCTGCTCAGTGAAGCACATGGTAGCAATAAAGACATCTTGCTGTGAAAAAAAAATCCCCTTCCCTGGCAGCTCGGTGGTGAGCGAGCTGCCTCCTGCCCTCATCCCATCAGACTGCCCTGTGTGCTGATGGATGACCACCAGCCTCCAAGGCTGGGTCCCTTCAGAGGGCTTGGCTCACGCTGGGAATGCAGAGGAGCCACAAAAAGGCCTGGAGGTGTTTGGGGAGGGAGAAGCTGTACACGTGTGTGCACAGGAGGCTCTGCGCTCCCGGGCTCCCCGCTCACACAGGTCGGCTGGGTGAGAGGCTCAGAGCACAGCTCCAAACTCAGTTACCTCTTTGCCCGCTGCACAAGGCAGGAATCTGGGGTGGGGGTGGGCCTTGCTGCTTCACCTGGCCCCGGAGTCTTGCTGTTTGTGTGATGGGAGACAAGAAACTCCTTCCTGAGCTTACCCTGAGAGCTCCTTCGGAGACCAGAAGGCTGAGGGCAGCTCTCCTGCTCCTTTGGTGGCTTCCAATGATGCCAAAGAGCTCGTCGCACTGTGCAGAGGACAGGGAGGCTCAGGAGGGCTTGGAAACAACTGATTTGAGACACATTCCTGCCAGCTGCTGCTCTCAGAGCTGAGCTGGCTGATGAATCCATCCCTGGGTCTTCAGGCAGCTCACGGTCAGGCAGCAGAGCCATCAGGGAGAGCAGAGCTGCTGTCCCCCAGGTCCCACAACCTTTCCAAATGGCAAGATCTGGGCCCAGGCTCTGTGGGGCCAGCCCCATGCCCACGGATCTTGGCAAACACTGCCTGAGGTGCCGAAGACAAGCTCTGCTCGGGTCCCCACCACTTTCTGCTTAGCTGAGAGAACAGCTCGTGTCCAGGGGCAGAGGGAGGCGCAGCTCCCGTGCCCTCGCAGCCCTCAGCATGGGGGAGTTGTGGGGAAGAGGCAGAGCTCCTGTTCTCCAGACCTGGCCAAGCAAAACTTCCTCTCAACAGGCAGTGGGGTCTCCCCACAGCAGCATTTCTCTTCTCTTCTCTGCTGAGACCCAAATCTCCCCATGTGCCCTGGCAGGGGGGACTCCCCCACCCAAGAGGAGCACGGGATGCACCGAGTGGGGCAGAGCTGCCCCTCAGTGTGCTGCCCTGGGCCCATCTCCCCCAGCCTCATCCAGAGGTCCTGGCCTTCCCCAACAAGGGAGGATGCTCACGCTTCAGCCCAGCTTCGTTCTGCTCCTCACCCACTGAGACGAGGGCAAGAGGGAGCAGCTCTTCCTGTGCTGACTCCTGCCCAGCCCGGCCTCTCCTCGCTGCAAGCCCAACCAGAGCCCAGCTGACAGCACCCAGCGTGTTCCAGCCCTTCTCTTTGACCTTCCTGGACCCGGGAAGGGGTGAGCAAACAAGACCTCACAAGGAGAGAGGAGCCAGGCTCGGCAGGCAGGCAGCTTTCAGCCGTGGGACTTCTTGCTGCGGGCAGTTGTGGGTGCTAAATGCCAACACAGGCTCCAAAAAGCTGTTAGATGCTTCCTGAGAGCAAAGGCACCGGGCTGATCCTGCTCCCAGGGCCACTGGGCACCCGCTTCCTCTGGCCGGCAGCTGGGCTTGGGTCACACATCCAGCAGGGAGAAAACCCAGAGAGACAACGTCTGCTGATCTGCCCCTTCCCAAAGGACTCTCTCGTTCAGCCCTGGCGCCCTCCTCTGCACAACCGACCCTGGAGCACCCAGCAAACGTGCCCGGTGCCCGTGGCGGGTGGGCAGAGGTTGGGCGGGGGTGGGACGCTGCTGAAGGAGCCCCGCTCGCCCGCGCAGCCCCTCCTGCTCCCTCCCACCCCCTCCACACCCACTCGCCTCCCGAATCCTCCTTCCCCTCTCCGTGTGCTCCTCCATCTGCACGAGCGCTGGTGTGGAGCGAGGGGCCGTGGCTTGGAAATGGGGAAACTGAGGCACGGGCAGGGTGATGTGGCAAGAGTTGGAGCCAGGCACGGCTTAAACCTGCATGAAAGCAGGAGCCAGCCCCCAAACTCCAAGTGCTCCTGCTCCAGCTGCCCTTCTCCTGGCTGGAGCATGGCCACGTCCCCACGGGATGGTCAACAGGGAGGTGACCCCATCCATGGGGATGAGGGGACCCTTTCCCCCTTCCCACCTTCCTGCATGTGCCATCCTGGTGTGAGAAAGGGTCTCTCCATCCCCAGGAGCGGGATTTGGGGAGATGGGATGTTCCCAGGGCTGTTTCCCACGTCTCCGCTCCCCCGTGGAGCCGCTGGCACGGGGAGGAGAGCAGGCCTGGTGGATGGCAAAGGGATCGATGTGGGGGAAGCCAGCTCGGGGAAAAATAGATATCTAGCTCATTAAAAATGGATGCTGGAGCGAGTCCTCCCCACTCCAGAGCCAGCTCCCTCCCTCTTCCTGGTAGCCGGAGTGAAATCAGCACCCAGCTTTCAGAGGAGGGGAGATGCCAGCACGGCACAGCGCTCGCTCGGCGCCCGTGGCTCCCACCCTGCTGCACGCCGAGACCCCCCGGGTGACGCCAGGGGGCCCTGAGACCCCCTGTGCCCTGGAGAGAGGGTGGTCGTGGGGCAGGGACTCTGCCACGAGA
>NW_008626834.1:0-287 GCF_000691845.1 Merops nubicus | reverse complement strand
GGGGGTGGTGCCAACAAGGCTGCTGGGGGAAAGCAGGAATCGGAAACCGGCTGCGGGGAGCGAGCACACGCGGTGCCACCAAGGGCCGGGCGGGACCGGGATGGGGACAAACAGAGAGCTCTGGGCAGGGCAAACACTCAGAGCGTTGGACCAGAGAGGGAGCACAGGGCACTGGGGCCTGGGGTGCCTGTAGGAACCTCCTGAAGTTCAACAAAGGCAGGTTCTGGGTTCCATAGTTCCAGAGAGACAAGGAGACGCTGGAGAGAGGGCAGCAGAAGATTCTCAGT
>NW_008626833.1:0-2452 GCF_000691845.1 Merops nubicus | reverse complement strand
TGTCTTCGAGGGGCTCCTCCACGGCCCCCACGAGGAGTTTTGGGGTGACGGCGCCTGCACCACGCGTTGCGTCTGCAGCGCGGACTACGGGAGGGCCGTGTGCCAGTGGTCCGGCTGCCTCGCCGGGGAGGAGTGCCGGGTGGAGGGCGGCGTCCAGGACTGTCGCCCCAAGAGCCACGGGACCTGCGCGGCGGTCGGTGCCACCCACTACGAGAGCTTCGACGGGGGGAAGTTCGTCTTCCAGGGCTCGTGCCTGTACCAGTTCGCTGGGCTGTGCGAGAAGAGCCAAGATCTGGTGGACTTCCAGGTGCTGGTGCAGAACGGTCGCCACAGCGACGACCTCCTGTCCTCCATCGCTCTCGTCGTGGTCAAAGTCTACGGCAAAACCATCGCGATCAGCCGGGAGCACCCTGGCAAAATCACGGTGAGTGTAACAAGTGGTTCTTGTCCAGTCTCCACGTTCTTCACTTTCTGCTCCTCAGCCCAACCTCCTCGTCCTCCTTCTCTTTTTCTCCCCTTTTTGTCCTGCGTTGGGTAACACTGAACACTCCGACTATGCTGCGGAGACCTGGAGCTCCCAGGTCCGTTCCCCCACGTTAATCAGGGTGAGGTTTAACTGCACAAACATAAAGATCTCCACCCGAAGCAGGTGGCGGGTTTGTGGTCCAAGCCACGGAGCCTCGGGCGCTGTTCACCTCAAAGCTGGTGGGTGTCTATATTTGAGGGGAGAAGATTAGCTCTAAAGAGTCTTCATCTACGTCGTTTGCGTGCCTTGGCTGGCGCCCAAAGTGAAAACACAATTTTATTGATGGGTTGGATAACAAACTTTAGGAGTCGTATCCCTTCTTGCTTTTTTCCCCAGATCAACAACCAGCTGGCGAACCTGCCCTATCACCCCAGCGACGGGAAGATCTCCATCTACAGAGGTGGGCGGCAAGCGGTGGTGGAGACAGACTTTGGCCTCACCATCACCTATGACTGGCAGGGCCAAGTGACCGTCTCGGTGCCCAGCACTTACGCCGGCGCCTTGTGCGGCCTCTGCGGCAACTTCAACGGGGACGTGGGCGACGAGATGACCCTGAAGAACGGCCAAGTGACCTCCAACCCGGACGCCTTCGGGAGCAGCTGGAAGGTGACCCACGTCCCCGGCTGCGTGCCTCCCGCCGCGGCGGCTCGGCGCAACCGGGTCTCGAAGGCGCGTTGCGGGATCGTCCTGCGGAAGGATGGACCTTTTGGAGCTTGCCACGAGCGCGTGGACGCCGCCCGGTTCTTCCAGAACTGCATGCACGACTCTTGCCTCTTCCCTGCCCAGCAAGACGCCGCGTGCTCCGTCATCGCCCGCTACGCCTCTGCCTGCCAGGCCGCCGGTGTCGCCGTGGGGAAATGGAGGAGGGAGGATTTCTGCAGTGAGTTGGGCTGTTTGGAGAGGGTTTGTGCTTCATGAAGGGTCACGAGCTCCCGGGGGAACCCAAACCCTGAGCCAAGCTCACGTGGGGCCAAACCAGCGGTGGGGATCGTCTGATTAGTGGTGCGTTAATGCCACCCGATGTCTGGGCTGGTCTCATCTCTGGGACCAAGAAACCCTTCAGGGGGCACAGGTGTCTCATTTGGCTGCAGCGGGGTGAATAATTTAGCCTCCAAAAGCACCAGGTTCTTTGTTTGGTGCAGAATGAGTGAGGGCTCATTGCCTGGATTGCTCAGAACACGAGGTGCACCAAAAATACCTAAATTAGGGAGAGGGACCTGCCCTGGAAGTTGACCAGGAGACCCAACGTGGGAGCGATTCTGTTGCTTTTGTTTGTTTTTGTTGTCTTTGTTTCCTCCATGACAATGGAGAGAATCAAGTGACTCAGGGGCCTAAAACCTCAGAAGGGTTGAAACGTCCCTTCTGGTCACCTCTTCCCTCATCACATCCACAGTAAGGAAGAGCTGAGACTTAGCTGTGAAGTAATAGGATAAAAAATGGTCTGAGGAACTGCTCATCTGATGAGCTCCATCACCAGGCACAACTGGGGAGGCCACACCTCGAATCCTGGGGTCAGGTTTGGGCCCCTCACTCCAGGAAGGACCTTGAGGGGATGGAGAGTGGCCAGAGAAGAGCAATGAAGGTGGGGAAGGGTCTGGAGAACAAGGAGGAGGAGAGGAGGAAAGAGGACAAGGAGAAGGACAATGTTCTAGAGAACTTATGAGGATTGGCTGAGGGGCCTGGGGGTCCTGAGCCTGGAGCAAAGGAGGCTCAGGGGAGACTTTCTGGCTCTGCACAGCTCCTGACAGGAGCCTGGAACCAGGTGGGGGTGGACATCTCCTGCCCCCAAGCAATGGGATGAGAGGAATTGGCCTCAAGTTGCCCCAGGGGAGGTTGAGCTTGGCCGTGAGGAACAATTTCGTCCTTGGGTGGGTTGTCAAGGCCTGGCCCAGGGCGGTGGTGGAGTTGCCATTCATGGAGGGCTCC
>NW_008626832.1:12196-19782 GCF_000691845.1 Merops nubicus | reverse complement strand
GGGGGTGCTCCGTGAGCCACGGCCAGCACAGGAGGCACCTCCCCAGAGCAGCCAAACCCACGCCCTGGCAGAGCCACCGCTGCCCGGTGCCACCGGCCCCACGCGAACGTTTTGTGCCCAGTTCCTACCCCACGGCTCTGATGTAACCTCAGCTTTAATCCCCTCAGCAGCAGGGATGCAGACACCCCAAGAGACAGCTCCCCCAGCTCCCTGCTGGCCACCAGCTCTTCTGGTCAGGGGTAAATCCCACCTGGGGCAGACACCGCACACGTGTGCCCACACAGAGCCACAGAGCCCCAGCGTGGAGGGGTTGGAAGGGACCTCTGGGGATCATCTCATCCCACCCCCTGCTCCAGCAGCTCACCCACAGCAGGGTGCCCAGGGTCACAGCCAGGGGGGTTTGGGATCTCTCCAGAGCAGGAGACTCCACAGCCTCTCTGGGCAGCTGCTCCAGGCTCTGCACCCTCACCCCAAAGAAGTTTCTCCTCCTGCTCAGGTGGCACCTCCTGGGTTCCAGTTGGTGCCCGTTGCCCCTTGTCCTGTCACTGGCACCACTGACCAGAGTCTGGCCCCAGCCTCTTGCCCCCCGGGGCCCTTTAGCTCTTGCTCAGCACTGATCAGATCCCCTCTGAGGCTTCTCTTCTGCAGCTGCACAGCCCCAGGGCTCTCAGCCTGGCCTGGCACAGAGATGCTCCAGCCCCTCAGCAGCTTCAGAGCCTCCACTGGGCTCTCTCCAGCAGCTCCTTAAACTGGGGAGCCCAGAACTGGACCCAGTTCTCCAGAAGTGGCCTCTCTAGTGGAGAAGAACCTCCCTTGGTCTGCTGGCCACACTCTTCTTCAAGCCCCCTGGGGGACCATTGGCTTTCTTGGCCACAAGGTCCCACGGCTGGCTCGTGATTAACCTGCTCTCCACTGGGCTCCCAGGTCCCAGGGACACCTGTGCCACGAGGGCAGCCAGCTGACACGCACCAGGATTTGCCACTGCAGTCCCACATTAAACCAGAAGCCCAAAACAGTTAGTTTATTGTACTGATCAGACCCCAGGAGCCCCCAGACCCCAAACTGAAGCCCATGTGCAGCTGCAGTACCGGGGGGCTCAGACACAGGGGCAGGAGCTGCAACACACCCCACTGCAAATGTTCTTAGGCCAGGCTATTGAAATGGATCTTTGAATGTTTACTTTTTACCCCACTTCTCTGTGCAGCCAGTGCACTGAATCATCAGTTTGATTAATGCCTAATTAATTTTCAGAAGTCCACACACTCCGAAGTCACATTAACTGAAAATCCCTGGCTCTGTGGGTGGGGGTTATCCATCTGCAAAGACAAATGCCTCATTTTTAACTGGGACACGCAGAACGATTAATTGAAATTTTATCTTTTCTGCACACACCTAAAGCAGCCCAGCAGAGCTGCAGGAACATCTCCCCCCGAGATCCATCTTTGTCCTGGGTGAACAGGGTGACAGTAAGTGAGAGAATTCACTTCAAGAACTTAGATCAACAATTTAGAGCTTTTCAAGTGGTGTTTATCCACTCCAAAAGGAGCAAAATATTTCTTTCCCAGTCTTTAAGCCCAGGCTGGTACCAGAAGTAGACTCAGTGACTTCTGCCCCAAAGGCACTTGGAAGCCAAGCAGGGATTGGATCCCTCTCCCCTCCTCTCCTCGGATGGTTGGCATGATGCCAGAGAAACTAGTCCAGCTCCACAACTGCACAAAAAAATCCCTTGTGAATTCTGTGTGCAATTAAAATTATTTCAGGCTTAATGATTTGAGGTGCTGCTGGTGATGGGAAACCAGAAAGGGAGAGTTCCCTGCAGCAGTGGGTCCCCTGGACCCTGGGCACAAGCTTTTCGGTCTCTTTCAGCCAAACCAGTTCTGTCATTTTATGATTCCAAGGAGCTCCCACAGCAAAGCCCCCTGCCCAGCACGGCAGCCAGGCACAGGCAGAGCAGCAAGGGAAGTCTCTGCCCCAGGGCACTCGGCTGCTGGGTACATCCTGTCTGCATCCTGGGCACACCCCCAGAACAGCCCAGCACCTCCCTGCGGGCAGCTGGCCACACCAGTGACCCTCCACAGGTGGGAAGTGGGTGGCAGAACTGCCACCAACCCATTGGACCACGAGCTGCTCCAATGTTCCACCATCCTCAGGTGCCTCGAAAGATGGGGAGGGCTTTGAGTGCAGTCGGATCTGAACACGTATCTCAGGCACCACGAATTGCAGCCATCTCCTCCCCTCTCAGCCCTCCCTCTCACTCTCATTCCTCCTTCCCATCTTTGCTGCTCTAGTATTTATCCAGGCTGACAGCCTTTTACCCTCTAGGAGCTCCTGAAAACACGTTGACCAGAGCTCTTAAACCTTAAAGACACCACTGAGTCTACCTCACCACGGTCTTCAGCCATCCCCTCCCAGCATCAGCTCCACCAGGATCTCAACGGGTGCTTACAGACCAAACATCAGAGATGGAGACAGCTACCCCTTTTTTTGTGGCCTCCTCTGGACCCTCTCCAACAGGTCCATGTCCTTGTGCTGAGGACACCAGAGGTGGATGCAGGACCCCTGCTGCAGCCATCGAGGTGTTCATCTCCCTGTCCCTCAGCCCCCTTGAGCCAGCAGAGCCAGGAGCAGGGGCAAGGACGCATCGTCCACCTCCACTGGCAGCTTTATAGGAACAAAGCAAAAGGAGAGCAGCTCTCCCACGAGTTCAGCCTCAGCACTTTGAGGCAGGGAGGGAGCTGTGCTGCTCCAGACGTGCAGCACCCCCAGAGCAGGCACAGCCAGGGCGCCGTGTCTGCAGAGAATGCCCGTCCAGCACAGCGTGTGCACAGGACTGTGACTCCAGTGTGATGTAGGAAAGGTTCAGCCTGTCTGTTCCACTCACATCAGACCAGGCCTCACGTATAATCAGTGTCTCTGCTCAAGGGGAGCAATGTTTTGTCAAACCTGGGTGAAGAAAAATGAAAATGCGCCTCAGGAACGCTGACGCACGTCAGAGGAATCAATGCAAGCTGCAGTAATTTGATCAAGAATAAATTCTGATTATATTTTTCACCTCTGAGGTATTGTTTGCTCTGCAAGAACCACTGGAGGGTCTCAGACCACTGTGCATTTATATGCACACACACATGGGACAGAGACATAAAGGTAACAAGGTTCCTTATCCCTGATTTTAGAGAGGGACTGTCCCAGTTCCATGGCAATGCTCAGAACAGCCTTTGGTCCCCCCAGCTCCTGGTTCCTCCTCTGTGAGTCCACCTGGAGCATCACGGGGTCGTTCATCCCACAGGCACTGTCTGGCCTGCCTCGAGATGCTGCTGGACATGGCACCTTCCCTCCTTCAGTCCCGACCTGAGCCCGGGCCCCAGGGCGAGGGGTGGCCACCCCCAGCCCCCAGGGTCCCTGCTGCACTGCACAGACTCCTCTTTGGGGGGTTGAGGGGTTTGTTTTGTTTTGTTTTTAAATTCCAATATTAGAAAATACCTTGGAGTTGCTGTTCTTCAAACTGAGGTGCTTTTGCTGATAGCAGTGAGAAAACGTAACCAGTGTTGCTGTGGTCCTCTGAAGGAGACATTGCAGCACGGATGCACTGAAACTCCACAGGAGAATTTGGGCTGAAATAGCTGGGAAAGGGGGAGCTGAGGGGGCCCCTTCCCTGCTGCCAGCAGAGACAAAGGAGCGTTCTGAATTCACCCACTGCAGGCGTGGGGACCTCGCTCGGGGAAATACTTGGCAGAGCAATTCCACCAACTCAGGCAGAGTTACCCAGGAGTCATGTGAGAAGAATTAAAGGCATGAGGACACGGGGGTCCCTAGCTCATTAGTGGGAGAAAAGACATTGTGCCAAGAGCCCTGGCACCCTGACTCTGCTGCCTGAGCCGGGCTTCCTCCCAGCACAACCAGCCCAACACTAGTGTGTCACAGAATCACTGAAGTGTTTAGGTTGGAAAAGACCTTTCAGATTGAGTCCAACCCTTCCCCAGCAGTGCCAGGTCCCCACTGCCCTGTGTCCCTCACACCACATCTCCACGGCTTGGAAACCCCTCCAGGGGTGGGGACTCCACCACTGCCCTGGGCAGCCTGGCACAGCCCTGGGCAACCCTCCAGGGGAACAAATTATTCCTCAGGGACAACCTCAACCTCCCCTGGGGCAACTTGGGGCCATTTTCTCTTGTCTTATCTTGTCCTATATCTTTTCATCAATATTTTTCTCTAAATCACAAAGAGACATGAAGCAGCCACCCCAAGGCACAGCATCTGCTTTAAATGTGCTGTGGCATTAAAACAAGAGTGGAAACAGAACAGTGCTAGCAGGCCCAGGCAGGGCTGTGTCCCCACCATCCCTCATCCCCAACACCATTTAAACCTGGAGAACGTGTTTTGGAAGGCTGAGTCAAATCTAAATAGGCAAGGGCTGCTTTGTTTCATAGAATCACAGAATCATTTAGGCTTGAAGGGACCTTAAAGATCATCTAATTTCAACCCCCTGGCATGGGCAGGACACTTCCCACTAGACCAGGTTGCTCAAGGCCCCATCCAACCTGGTCTTGAAGCATCCACAGATTGGCTGGGCAACCTGTGCCACATGAAGGCCACCAGAAGGTCTCCCTGAGCCCTCCCCTTCTTCAGGCTGAGCAAGCCCAACTCCCTCAGCCACCCAGCACTGTCCCCATCCCACTCCCAGTCGCCATCCCCTGGCCACATCTGGCTTCAGGGGAGCTGTGCTGTAGGAGAAACGAGAGCGTGACCTCCTTAGCTACAGCCTGGTCTGGTGCCTCAGCTCAGACTCTGCCTGTGTGGAAATGCTGCTGCTGCTGCTGCAGCCCCTTATCTCCAGCCCACCGTGCTGCTGGGAAACGCTGTGGAGGAAATCCACATCTGGACCCACATCAGGGGGTCTCCATCACTCATTTCAGCACCCCCAGGTCTGTGTTTGCAGCCTGCATTCAGCCCTCAGTGGGTCTTACCACCAACCCCACCTGCCCAGGTTCTCCTCCAAACCTCGCGGGGCAGAGACCACCTCGGGTGCACCTTGAGGACACAGATCTGCTCTCAGCTGATGCTTTCCATGGAGAAGCAGGAAAGGCAGAGCAGAAACCAGGCAGAAAGCAGAGCAGAATCTGTGACTTCAGCAGGGGCCGGCCGGGCACGCCTGGCTCATGCTGGGCTGGCTGCGGTCGCACATTGCTGACCTTTAAAAACCCTCCAGGACTTCTCAAATTGGGCCAGTCGCTTCTCTGATTAGACAACAATCATCTTTCACTCAGCTGCACAAGGGGGTTCTGGTTGGAAATTTCACTTTTCCAGCTGCAAGGGCTGATGTTGGCACAGCAAAAACTAAAGCGAGTTACAAGAGGAGCCGCTCCTCCAGGCTCAGCCCTGGGTGGGAGCAGGTTTCCCAAGGTTTGCCAAGGGCTGGGCTTTGCCCAGCACCTTCCCGGGGGCTGAGAGGCCACGTGAGCTCCAGGGCACCAGCAGCGAGCTGAGATCCCACCGAGGAACAGCTCTGACACAGCGAGCCCCTGGCCCAGATCCCCCCTTCCCCAGGAGAACGGGGACGTTCCTACCAGGGGTGATGCCCGGTCCAGCCAGCACTGATGCCACAATCCCTGGGGTCAAAGCTGGGTCACCAGGACCCCGGCCCCATGGCACAGCCCGGGGTGCAGACACCCCCACCCCACCGTCCCAGCCCCTGGCAGGAGGCGGGTGCCACGCTGGCCCCCAGCAGCAGAAGCCTCCCCCGATGCCAAGTGCTGCGCTGGGCTCCCCAGAGCTGGCACCTCGCCCCTTACCCGCCCCGTTAGCCCCTCACTCTGCAGAAACGGGAGGGCTAACAGAGAGGAGCACAAGCCTGGCACTCTGAGCTGCTGAAAAACGCAGGTGGCCGCATGGCCAGTGCTGATGGCGTGGCAGAGCTGTGCCCACTCCCCCTGCAGCCCGGGCAGCACCTCCCGCCCCAAGGCAGCCTCCGTGTCAGGTGATGCAGGAGCAGCTCTCCAACCCCTCGCTATCTCCAAGATCTCCTGCTCCTCATCTGCCCCCGGGGCTCAGCAAAGGAAATAGAGGCTCCGGGCTGTCAGAGATTTAATTCAAAGCCTCTGTGAAGACGCACGTATCTCACCCCCCTCCAGAAACACCCCCTGCTTCTAGCAGGGTGCCAAGGCAAACTCTGTCAGCGTGCCCAGGGGCACCTTTGCTTAGCCAGTCATGGACAAAACCACATCCTGGAGACCACAAATGACAACAACGGCAGCAGAGGTCAGGGGAAACCACCAAGGGAAGAAGCAGTCACCTGTCCCTCCCAGTGCTCCCAGCTCAGCGCAGGGTGAAGGGCAGACTGGAGCAGCCTCTGGCAGGGATGCCAGTGTTGCCCATGCTACTTGGTGATATTTAGGAGACAAGGGCAGCCTGGGAAGAGTGGGGCTTCAGGGGGAAGCTGGCCATGGGAGGCAGAGGAAGACTGAGTGTCTTTGCAAGGAACATGAATATTCTCACCACCTTCTCCCAGCCCAGTCTGAGTCAAAACCCCGACAGTCAGTGACTGCCAAAGGGCATCCTTCTGCCAGCCTGGTACCCAGCCAGCATGAAGAGCCCTTCAGTTGGCCCTCGAAGCTTGGATGAGAAGATGCACCTCCCATGCACGCCAGCACGTGCTGCTAGCCAGCACTCAGGGGTACAGTAGCCCATCCTAAATAACACTGAGCTCAAAAAGAGAGGTGCCACACCCCTGCCAGACCTCAGAGACTTTGCTGGCTCCTAGGCAGGATGGTTTGGTCCCTCCAGGAAGAGGCTCAAGCATCTTACCACAAAATCACAGAATGTGGCAGATGCACCAGCCCTGGCACAGACCTGGCAGTGCCCAGGGCTTGCCCAGGACCCGGCACAGACCGGGCGTTGTGGCCATTAAAGCCTGGCCCCTTTGTGCCAGCCCTTCCTGGCTCTTGTCCTGCACTTGTCCCCAGCCCATTCGAACTGACCCCAGGGGAGACCTGACCAGGGTACAGATGGAGCCCCGCTGGGGAGCCCACGTGGGTCAGCCCTCCTCAGAGCAGCAGCTCTGCAGTCAGGGTCTCTCCCCTTGCAGCAGGATGCCACCCAAGGAAACATCCCGGGACTGAGTGAGCCCCCACCCTCCTCGGTGAGCGAATATTTCCCCCAGGTATATCCTTGAGTCAGCCTTGGCCCCTTTTGGGTGAGTGATCCCCCTCCTGGGTGCCCTTGACTGGGAGGTTTTCCTTCGCTACACATTTTGGGTCATCTTTCTAAAAAAGAGCACTAGGAATTAGCTGTGCAGTAATATATTTCTGTCTGACACAGGAACTGTAATTTACTTTGGTCTGTTGGAGTGCTGGGTAATCTCTGATTGGAACAAATCTGCATTTTGGGGAGTAGCTACTGCTGTCTGTTTTGTGGGTGCCTCTGAGACACGGAAGCTAAAAGACAATAAAACTCCTCCTATTCTGCATCCCTGATGCTGCCAGGAGCATTCTGCCCTCCTCCAGCAGCCTCGGAACGTCAGGGCACCTGCAGCACGGAGCCCGTGCCCGGCCTGGGAGCGTGGCACCCGAGGGGAGCTCGTCCCACAGACA
>NW_008626832.1:8953-12154 GCF_000691845.1 Merops nubicus | reverse complement strand
GGGCACAGGGGAGCTCCAGGGCTGTGTGCCTGGGGAGCACCTGCGGCGTGGCAGGAGCCCCCTCTGCTCCCAGAGCACACGGGATACCCAGGGCAAAGTGCCCAGGGCTGGGTGTCAAGCAAACCAGCAGAAAGCCACTGTAGATAAGGTGGGAGGGGAACAAGCAACCACCTTTGCAGGGCACCCCTTGGTTGTAATTTCCCAGCGTGGGCAGCGGGTCCAGGAGGTGCCAGGGCTCTGGGCCAGCGCTGGTGGCCTGGGCAGGCTCCTGCTCCTGGGGATGGAGGGCTCTGCTCTGCCCCACTGAAGGCACAGGTGCCCCCACCATGGAGATGGGGACATTTCCCAGCAGGTCCCCCAGCCCCACACACCGGGGCACCCTGCCCTGGAGTGTCCCCAGTACCCCCTGCCCAGCACCTCCCCACAACACAGAATCGGGCAGGTCTGGTCTAAATTACAACCAATGAAAGAAGAAAACTGCACAGTGTGAAGAGCTTCCCACTGTGTCCTGCAGCAGAAACCTTCCTGAGTGTTAACTACAGCAAAGGTCCTGCACCAGCCCCGGAGCTGGGACATGGCATTAACCAGTTAACAGGTAAAGATTTCACCCCTTTGCCTGGAACCCCCACGTGCCACTGCCACAGCCCTCCAACAGCGAGGAGCAAAAACAGAGATATGAGGGAACCTGTCCCCCTAAACATGAGCTATGGCTCTAGAAGCCTCCCCCCTGCAGCAGGGTGCCCCTAGAGCTGGGGGGGGCTGCAGGCACCTGGGGCTGGGGAGGTTCTAACCCTGCCGGGCCCTGCAGGAGGGGAAGGGCAGGGAGATAAATCTGGAGGTAATTGTGGAGCTGCTGGAGCCAGCGATAAGGAGAAGCCGGCGGATTACAGGGGATTGGGAAACGCTCTGCGCCGGGAGCAGCACCTCAGCCTGACAACAGCAACACTCATTCAGACAAAAACCTTCTAAATGGGTTCTCTTCTTAATATGTTATCAAATTAGCGACAAAGATGTAGCAGCAGCAGATGTAATTTACCCACTTCATGCAAGCACTAGATACTCTACAACAGGGCAAATTGATTTACAGAGCTGGGAGTCAGAGGAGCACTACAAGAGATTATTTATTGACCCAGAGACACCAAGCCCTCTGTGGGGGGAAGGTGGGTCTGGCCCCCCACCTACTCAGCAGCCCCCAGGCACCAAGAGCTGAGGGGGCAGAGAGGGCTCAGAGGGGCACAGGGGGAGCCGTGGCTTTTAGGGCGATCTCTTGTAGGGCACAACTCGACACATATCTCAACACACATCACAACTCCTGCCAAGATAACCCCTAGCTATGGTAGAAAAGCACTTTCAAACACAGCTTTGAAGAAATTAAATACATGAAAACATGATTTTGTAGATGGGAAGCTGCAGTTGTCCACGTGGACAGCTGATCCCTGCCACCTCCCCAGGAGACATTCATTCACCTTTCATGGACAAAACCTGCTCAAAGACAACCAGTGATGCTGCTGCTTATTCCAGGAGCTCCCTCAAACGTGGCACAGGCTGGGGCAGCTCCTTCAACACCCCTGGAGAAGTCGGGGACGGGCCAACGTGCCACCACCTCCCCATGTCCCCTTCCCCCCTGCTGGGGGACATCTGCCCTTTAATGTGGGCACACAACTGCTCGGGCTTCATGAGAACCCTCCCCTTGCCAGCCAAACACCCACCCCCTTCAGCTCCTTCCCACCAAAAGGTAATTACCTTAAGAGCTCCTTACGACTACAGGATGTGCAATTACTGCCTGGAAATAATGTGCTATTTTTAGCCCATCAGAGTAAAAAGTGGCAGATTGACAGGAATTATCCTCAAGCAGGAAGACGACTGGCTTGTTAAAACGGACTTGGGGTTTTTTTTGCTAAAAAATAAGTCCCTGTCCTTTCAAGAGGTGACCTAGTGCAGGGTCCACCGCTCCTGATGGTCCTCCCGTGCCTCCTGCCCCAGTTCCCTGCCCAGTGGACATGCCTGGCCTGGGGACTCTACTGCTCTGGCTCTTCTGCCATGTCTTCCCACATGGATGGTTAGAGCACCCCCTTCATGGTCCAAAGGCCTCCACGGCCAGGTGACACATCGCCCTGCCAGGGCCAGCGTGGAGCCACACGCCCCTGTCTGCAGTGCCAGCACCCTGGGGTCACTCACCCCACCGGAGCAACCCCAGCTCCTGTGAGGATCCATGCAGAGATCTTGGGTGTCCTCAGGGCCTGGGCAGGGAAATGGTCCAGTCCTGCCCTCCTGGCAGCCACCAAAATGCACCAACAGCCACGTGTCCAAGGAGGTGAGGATGGAGGATGACCCCAGGAAGGGTGCCCAAGAAAAGGAAGATGCTCAACTGGACACTCAAAATGACAAATATCCTGAAGATGCCACTCAGGTCCCAGAGCTTGCCCCCTGTGTCTGAGAGGTCCTTTTGAGTATCCTGCTGCTCCCCTGGCAGACACTGCCCTGATGACAAGCACCACGGTGACATCCTGCACCAGCCTGGGGACAGGCACAGGAGATGAGCATGCTGGCAGCCACAGTGCCCTTCCCACCACCCACTGCAGACCCTGATGGGGCAGACGAGGCTGCCTGGGGTTCACCACTGCCCAGGAGGGGGCCATGGGAATGGTCTTCTTAAAAAAGACAATAGGGAGACCAATAAGAAATTCTTTACAGTGAGTGTGTTGAGCCCCTGTCCCAGGCTGCCCAGAGAGGTGGTCGCTGCTCCATCCCTGGAACCATCCCAGGTGAGGTTGGCCGGGGCTCTGAGCCACCTAGATGACCTTGAAAGGTCCCTTCCCACCCAAACCAGTCTGGGATTCTATGAAAAACACAAAAAGCTCCACTGCCCTATTCCCATGGAGACCACAATGAGCACAAAACCCTCTCGTTGTGCTCCTCAGCCTCGGTGCACAACAGCCCCTGGTCACCACAGACAACTGCAGGCAGGCAGAAATATTTCTGGGTCAGGAGAAATCCCAGGAGGTGAAATGCTTGGAGATTTCAGCCTCCCAGGGAGAAAAAGGTAAAAGAAAGGGCTGATGCACACAAATAGTGATGTCTCCACTTGGAAGCGGCCAACTGCCCCAGTCCCTGCCAAGAATGGAGGGAGGGAAGGAGGGGAAGGAGGGGAAGGAGGGGAAGGAGGGGAAGAGGGAAGGAGGGGAAGGAGGGGAAGGAGGG
>NW_008626832.1:0-8687 GCF_000691845.1 Merops nubicus | reverse complement strand
GCCCCAGGCAGGACCCTCCTGGCTGGCACACATCCTGCATCCCAGGCACAGGAGCGGTCAGACGGCCCCGGGGTGCTGGGCCCAGCCCCTCCTCGGGCTCTGCAGAGCTCTCTGGGAAGACTTTACCCCTCTCTGCTAAATCTCAGCTGTAAAAACACACAGGCAATGCTTGGCTACCTGCAGCTCCCTCCCACCAGCCGTGCAGCGATGCTCTCTGGAGCCTCTCCAGGAGCAGTGACAGAGAGGAGAGCAGTGCAGGATGATGTCAAATACGCTTCAAATGGGTGTGGATTACAACGCCATAAATATTTTACGGGCTTGAGTGAATCTGTTGCTAACCTCACGCAAGCTCCACTGGCCCTCTCAGCCCTTCCCTCAGCAGTGGATGCAACCCAGGCATGAGCATCGTGTTCTCAGCCTGGTGCTATCACCGTGTCTAACCCATGCTCCAGAGGAAGGCCAGGATAATTGTAGCACTTAGAGAAGAACCAAGTGCATTCAAAACAGTCTCTTTTGGTTTCTGTAATGTACCAGATGATTTCATTTTCCCAGACACACCTACAAGAGAGCAGAGCACATGCACTCACCCTGTGCAGTGCTGCTTCATGCCAGACTGCTCACCTGGGAGAACACAACAGCCAAAGGCACCGTGCCCCCTTGACCTGGCCACTGAAAGGGGACCAGGAGAGGGAACCGTGCAGCTCGTTCAGCCACACCAACCTCCCACAGCACAGGGTGCACCAAGTGTGCCTGGGAAGCTGTCACGGGTCTTAAATAACCCCATCATTTGCAGTCGAGCTGTTACAGTCATCAGAGACAGTTTGGATTGATTCTGGCCAACACCAAAGAGAAGCTCATCCCTCTGGAACAGGCACATGGAGCACCCAACAGGCACAGGATCTACAGATCCTCTATGTCAAAAAGCCCAGAGCACTGGTCCCTGTGCCCACCCCCACTCCAGTCCCATAGAGGTGGGGAGTTTTGGCCCAGCCTTCTGCCAGGTTAAGGACTAGGTGTCCACCCACCCCTGCCCTGCAGCTTGTACACAGGCGTGACCAGAGGGACAGCTGGTTCTGCTCCAACAAGCCTTGTGTGGTATATCCTGTCACAGCCCTTCCTGCCAGGTCTGTGTGCAGGACACGCTGGCCAAAGAGAACCCGACCCTCTACACTCATAGAAGAATAGAATTTCTTGGGTTGGAAGAGATCTTTGAGATCCTGGAGTCCAACCATCCCCAGCAGTGCCAGGTCCCCACTGCCCCGTGTCCCTCACACCACATCTCCACGGCTTGGAAACCCCTCCAGGGTTGGGGACTCCACCCAAACCATTCCACAATTCTATGAAACTCCCTTCCTCTTCCCTAATTCAACAGATCCAAGTGAATCAATCCCATACACGTTTCATTTGTGATTATTTGAGCACCAACAAACCCTACCCAAGCACGGATCCTGTTCCGAAAGCGGGAGGGGAAGGCAGCGGCAGCGCTGGCAGCTGCTGGCACTGCCCGAGCACCCAGCAGGCAGCAGGGAGCAGGAGAACATCTCAGGCAGGCACGGAAGGAACTACAGACCCGACTAATAGCAACTGACAGGTGGCCACGAGCCAAACCAGGCTCCACAGGCCCCGGGAGGAATCCCACCCTGCAGCACGCAGCCAGGACCCGGCGTGCCCTCCTCTGCAGGGACACCCACCCTGAGCACGGCCACCAGAGGCTGTTCTGCTGCTCTCCCAGACACGTCCTGCGTGACAAACCCTCCCAGACCTGCCCCTCGGGGTGGTTTTTACCTCCAGTGCTGGACTCCATCCACTGATGAGTCTCTGCCTTTCTGAGACCAGACCCACCTCCCCTGGCACAGCACCCTGGGTGGGCAGCACAGACCCCTCCAGGGTACTGCTGCTGCTGGTCTGCTGCAAGGCTTGGGGAAATCCAGCCAGGACAGGAGAGAGAAGGTTCAAGTAACAACTAATTTAGGCAGGGGTTCATCTGTGGCACTGGTTCATCTGACTGCAATAATTAAAGGAATGCTGGATGAAGATGAGCCAGTATGTGCCCAGGTGGCCATGAAGGCCACCAGAGTCATGTCTTGGATCAGCACTAGTGTGGCCAGCAGGAGCAGGGCAGGGATCACCCCTCTGGACTGGGCAATGGGGAGGCTGCCCCTCAAATCCTGGGCTCAGATTTGGGGCCCCTTCCCAGAAGGACTTTGAGGGGAGGGAGAGTGGCCAGAGAAAGTCAACAAAGCTGGGGAAGGGTCTAGAGCCCAAGTGTGAGGAGGAGCAGCTGAGGGAGCTGGGGGTGCTGAGCCTGGAGCAAAGGAGGCTCAGGGGAGACCTTCTGGCTCTGCACAGCTCCTGACAGGAGCCTGGAGCCAGGGGGGGGTCGGGCTCTGCTCCCAAGGAACAAGGGACAGGACAAGAGGCAACAGCATCAAGTTGCCCCAGGGGAGGTTGAGGTTGGCCCTGAGGAACAATTTGTTCCCCTGGAGGGTTGCCCAGGGCTGTGCCAGGCTGCCCAGGGCAGTGGTGGAGTCCCCACCCCTGGAGGGGTTTCCAAGCTGTGGAGATGTGGTGTGAGGGACACGGGGCAGTGGGGACCTGGCAGGTCTGGGGGAACAGCTGGACTCATAGAATCATAAAATCATTTAGGCTGGAAGAGACCTCTAAGATTGAGTCCAGCCATGAATGGTTACCCTGTGATTCCATGGTTCTCCAGCTGCACTGTGCCAGGGCACTGGCTCTGCTGGTTTCCAGGTCTCAGGCTGGTTATGGAGGAGGAGCTGTGACCACAGCACCAGTGCTTGTTGCTCAACCCCAGGCTGCTGGAGCCACCCTTCCCATGGTCCCACATGGGCTGTGGGGCAGCGGGTGGACACGACAGGAGCAGACAGCTTCAGGCTCCTCCCCTGGTGTGAGATGTGAAGGGTCAGGACATGCCCTGTGCTGGGGCAACACAGGCTAACCCCTCCAGCAGCAGCTGCCCCACGGACCCCCTGCTTTATGCCAAAATCCCAGGGGAAGAAACCTGTCATGGGAAAGCAGGAGTCACAACTGGTTAAAGCTCTGTCTTAGTGAGCTCCTTCCAAGAAGTGGTGACAGGCTGGGGAATCATTCCCTGCAGGTTTGGGAGGTTCATACCAACGTGAGAATGATGGAAACCTGTAAACACCCGGGCAACAAATGCAAGGGGAAGAAAGGAAGGACTGCAGTAACAAGGACCTGGACCAGAATACAGAAAATGCCATTCTGGATCAGGAGAAGAACCTTCGTACTGAGGAACAGCCCAGGAACACCCAGATGTAGGCAGGAGCTTGGTCCATGACCGTTCCCTTCAGAGAAGCTCCAGTCACCCTGCAAGGGCAGGAGCCACAGCCTGGTTCCCACAGCAGCTCCAACGAGGGGGCAAGGGGGCCATGGATGGATGGATGGATGGATGGATGGATGGATGGATGGATGGATGGATGGCCTGGCACGGCAAGGACACTCCCAACATCCATCACACCCCCATGGCCTGGATCCTGCCTGGCCATCCTCTCCACCCTCATCCCTCTCCTCTGCTGCTGCAGTTTCTGCTGCCCTCACATTTTCTCCTCTCCACTTCCAATGGCCTCGGGAGCTCCAGGGTTTCAGCTCTCAAAGACATTCTGTCTCATTACACATTTCCTTTGGACAGCCATTGTTCTCTGCAAGCCAGCAATATTAGTCAGCATGGTATATAGTGCAACGCTAACGAGAGTTAAATCGACTCGTGAAAAGGACCTGCTCAGCATTTTCTTATCTGTTTCTCAAACATAACTATATTGGATTCCAGCTTTTTTGCCCAGTCCCAATCTACTGCCCATTCCCTAAGTATATAGATAACATATAGATACAATCATTATAAACTTCCTAATCTATATATTCCTAAAGTCCCCCTCTAGCTCTAGAATGGCTTAATCAATTTTTGTCATTTTTTCATTAAAGAAAAATCTCATATAGGCAACAAGATGGATATTTCCTTTGGGATCCCAGCTAAAAGCCAATGAAATCTGAAGCAGCCCTGCTATAAACCCTCTGAAAAATAGAAAAACCTCATCGATATGACAGACATGCCACTATAATTAAAGTCTGTGGTAACAGACATTATGCAGCCAAAATATTCTATTTCCAGCTGCAGCATTGATCAAACTTTGACGTCCAGCATTAACTAGGTGAGGTCTCTCCAGCCTCACAAAGCACAACGTGACAAAGCTTTTGTTAGTTATCCTTTATAAAATGCCTCATTTCTGATGAGACACCGGGACCTGGCGAGTGCTGACACCTGATTCCACTCCCCCCAACCCAGCCTAGGATTCTCCTCCACGCTCCAGAGTCCAGTGCTCGTATTCCTTACTGCCAGATAGGGGAGATTAAAATACGTGTGAACCTTGAATTTCCAATGAGATGCTGAATGCAGAAAACTGGCTCTCCCAGGGAGAGAAAATGGGTCTGAGCACACGCGGGGCTCCGGCGGGACTGCAGCCCAGCCGGGAGTGGAGGGAGGCTCCTGGCCCAAAAATCTGAAGGAAACACATTAAAATGATTATGTTAAAACAGTGAGGGTGCAGCCAGCCCGTGGCTCTGAGCCCCGTGGTGCCTGTGCCTCTTCGGGAGGGATTTCCTAGCCCTGGCATCGTCACAGTACGAAGCACACCCCACCGACCCAGACTGGCTTTTCCATCGGTCCCCTTGGCCACAGAAGGGCAGTTTCCTTTTACATCAACTTTCCTGAACCATCTGGGAAGAACAGACCCCTCTGGGTTCCATAAGGAGAATGGGGATCATCCACTAACGGAAGCACAACGCTGATCCTCAGAGCAGCTAGAAAAACCCATTGGCTTAAAATGCGGGTCTGCTCTACAGCCTGATTATGTAAAACTGGCCCCATCTTGCCCAGTAGCACTGCTCCTGATGTGTATCTGGAGAGACAGCTGCTGACTTTAGTGAGTGAAATAGGATTTTACTGTATTCTGCCCCGCTGTCCTCTACAGATAAGAAGAGGGAAGGAAGCACGATGGCATCTTGCATTTTGCGTGTGCAGGACGAACTGCATTCCTCAGGAAATTTCAGCTGCCAGCTCACTTCTGCCAGTGAGGAGGACAGTTACCAGTGAAGGTAATCCCCCCGGATGGTAATTGCTGGGGTGTTATTAGGGGCAAAGCACAGTCTGCATCCTTAAAACAACGATGCAGGAGGAACAAAGCACCCAGCTGCTCCCCAGGACTGTGCCCGATCAGCCCGCTGGCAGTCACAGAAATCCTAATTTTGCTTAGAACAAAGAGCTGTTCCCTTCCAGCAGAACCCAACTTCTTGCTGCTCCGGCCCTTTTCAGGAAAAATCTGCCTCGAAGGACCAGGAATTTTTTGCAGATACTCAGCTCGGTCTTGGCCATAACTAGACAAGAGACACGACAACCTCTGCGCCCTGCGCAGGAGAACTGCCCGGCCAGCCCCAGGTCCCACAGGCCCCTTTAGAAAACCCATCTCCCAGTACATCCCACCCAGTGAATTCCTGCAAAATCAGATCACCACGGAGCAATGGGGGGAAAAGACTGCACGTGACTGTCACGTACCCACCCACAGACCACGTCCCCGGGGCACAAGGCTGCAGCTATCCAGCCCTCAGCCCCCTCCCTCTCGGTTCCAAATGCTCCACCACCACTGCTGGCATCCCAGCAAGGGTCTTGCTTGCTGCACAGTCCTTGCCCATCTTCCTACAGAGCTTCCAGGAGAAGCCAGCCTGCATTCCAGCTAGAAAACAGAACTGCTGGGTACTCCAGCACACACTTCTGGTGCCTCTAGTCCTGTACAGGGCAACCTGAAGCATCGTGCAAGTCTTGGCTGTGCTGCAGCATGGCCACAGACGTCATTCCCACAGACACGATCCCTCCGAGCTCCCGGAGAATGAGTCAAAAATTAAAAATAAGTGGGCTGCTTAAGGCACTTTTAGTATTCCCCAGACACCTTTAAAAAAGGCTCCTACTGTGCATTGCCTAATTTGTACATGACAGAAGCAGAAAATTTCTCCTTTCATGATGCCACCGAACATCTTTCCACAGCGGCGTTGCCGCGTGCGTGCGCCTGTCTCCGTAAATCCACGTTTGCCTTCAGCCCCTCGTACAGGGGAGCGATAAGCAAAGCAGCTCTGTCAGGAGACTGGCTCCTGGGAGGGCAGAGCCAGCAGCCTCGCAGCAGGCAACGTGGTGAAACGGCTCTGGAAAGTTAACAGAAAACAGCCACTTGGGCTGGTGAGGCAACAGCAGCGCCAGAAACCCTCGCCGTGGGTCTCCATAACAACTTGAGTTTCTGCCTCCCACCAGAGCGAGGGTCGACGTGTCACTGGTTTTTCAGTGGGCTTACAGGGGATGCTTTCCTCAGCTGCCTTTTGTATCCTTTGTATTCAAAATTGCATACTCGGAAATAAATTTAAAAGGAAAAAGAAGATGAAACCCAAAAATCTCTCAGCTTCGACTGTTACCTTGCCTTCAGATTTATTGTGTATCTCAGGTGGTTTTCTCCTGAGCCCACAAAGCACAGGTTTGAGCAGGGAGTGAAGGATGCTGTCCCGAGACCTGCAGCTCTGCAGTCTGTTTCTGCTGCACACACATCTCCAACGCTATAAATAAAAACATTCCTCTGGACAGAGCCAAAGGCAAACGGGCCAGAGCAGCCTGTCGGCGCGGCTGCCACCAGCCCCAGGGCCCTGGGCTGGGAGGGCACGACCCTGCACCCACGGTGCCAGGGGCTCTGCCGAAGCACCTCTCCTTGCTGCCACGAGGTGCCAGCGGTGCTGCAGGGGCTTCGGTGGTGCTGCAGGGGCTTCGGTGGTGCTGCAGGGGCTTCGGTGGAGCCCCGTCAGTGCCATAAGACCAGGCGATGCTCAGAGAGCCCGACCCACCGTGCAGACCCCCAGCCTTGGACCCCACGTCCACCTTACTCTGCATTTCTGACAACAGGTTTGGCACCAGTCCCCGGTCCTGCACCCCGGGTTCAGGCTGCAGGAGGGAAGGGGAGGCTCTGAAAACAAACTAACTTCTCGGCACGAAGCCTCACAGGTTCAGGAGCTCCTGGCAGCAGGGAGCAACCTCCGGTGCAGAAGATGTCACCTGTGCTCAGGACTTCAGAGAGGAGACCCCACTGCGTGAGCAGCGGTCTGCTAACCTACTTCCCGGCAGAAGCAATTGGGAACTCTCAGAAGATAAAAAGATAATGAACAAATAACCTTCACAGTAGCCAGCGCTGCAAAAACGCCAAGGTTCCCCTTTGTGTTGAGGGCTTGTTATTAATGATCCTGTCAAGTCTCCTAATGAACTTTGTGCTTCATGTGGAAAATGTGGGGTTTATCCAAGAGCGTAGTTCACAGCTCGGTTTCATTTATTTCCCATCTTATGCAAGAAAGTTCTTCCATCCTCAAAAGTCTTTTCTGACCTAAACAATTCTCTGATTCTATGATTTATTTTCTCACGTCTCCACGTTCCTGTTGTGTTACTGAGGGCTGAAACAAAACGCCACTGTCTTTTCAGGGGAATGCCTGATGCATCGAGCAATGGCAAATCATTAATTATTTCAAGCCTTTTATACCACCACTGACACCACAGCGAAGAATTTCAAACATCCCCTCAGACAAGCAGCTCAGTGACGGCACAGCCGCGGCGCAAGAGCAGGGAGCTCTGTTTTCTCCAAGCCTGCTTCATTCCAGAGGCTCCGCACGGAGCACAGGGTGCCAGAGAGAAATGGAACACACGGCCGGGCCAGACCCTCGCCGTGGAGATGAACCAAAAGCCTTTGGGGACGGCCACCCCTCCCTGCCCAGCCAGCCGCTCCTTGGGGACGTGTCTTGGGGCAGCGGCACCCTGGGGAGCGGGGTCCCCAGCACCCACGGGCAGCAGGCAGCACGATGCCAAGGGACAGAGCAGTCACAGGCATTGCTGCCTTCTCACATCGGATGGTCCCCACGCTGCACACCACTGCCTTCGTGCCTTACAAGGTGCCTGTGTGGCACGCAGCGCTGCTAAACACCGGCTCTTCTGAGCCTGACAGCACGTTCAGGCAGCTGCTGGGAGCCCCCGAGTCCCAGCAAGCAGCCAAGAGCCACAGCCCCCCAGACCAGCAGGCACAGACCGGCCCCCAGCAGACACAGATGCTGGGACAGTGTCCTCCAAAACCATCAAACTACCAGAATGCAGAAAAATACCAAACAACAACATGACTGCTTACGGAGGTGCTGACCTACTGCAGATGCTCCCTCTGCCTGCAGCAGCTCAGTCCCCCCAGCACCGTCCCTGAGCATGCCAGGGGACCCAGGGATGAGCTCTCCAGGCTCCTCTGCCTGCTCGGGAGTGAAAATTAGTGCAGAAGAGAGGAAGAATTCATCCAAGCTCAGACAATGAACCGATCGTGCAATGTGGGAATATTACCAAAGTAAACTTTGGATAATCAAACAAAAGAGGCTTTATTGAGAAAGAGAATATCCAGGTATTATCCAGCAGCCCCGAGCCCCTACTCACACACCTTCATCAAGCACAGCCAGAGGTTAATTTGGTGGCAGGTTTAACCAGCGCCGTTATCTGGAACGTAAATAAGACCTTGTAAAATCAGCTCTGCCTCCAAGTGCTTCTTGCCTCTCCCCGGCCATGCAGGAGCCAGGTGACATGTCCGACGGGCCGCACCTCA
>NW_008626831.1:858-1061 GCF_000691845.1 Merops nubicus | reverse complement strand
GCTCCGCCCGGCCCCCCCCGGGGCTGCCACACTTCTCATTTTTGGGCTGCTTTTCATTCAAACGCTCGCTTTTCTCCTCAAAACACCACCAGCAGCACAGCCCCCGGTCCAGCAAACCCCTGGCAGCCGCGTGAAAACTCTCCAGATTTGGTAAAACCCAAGACACTCGTTTTTTCTTTTTCAAGTACGTCCACTGCAGCTCA
>NW_008626831.1:0-775 GCF_000691845.1 Merops nubicus | reverse complement strand
CAGCTCACACCTCAGCCCAGTTTGGGGCCAAACTGCCCATTTTACCAGCTTTTGTGCTTTTTTTTTTTCCATTGTCATCAACCTCAGGTCACCGGCACTTTACACCAAGCCCCAAAAATCACACTTTTTTTTCTTGGGTTTTTTTTTTTTGTCCCCCAGAACCAAACCTTGAACCAAACCTCACATTTTTGTTCTCTTTTCGACCACATGCAACCTTTTCTTTTTTTGGCTAAAATCCACCTTGTTTGCACCCCCCGAAAAGAAGCCAAAAACCACCGTTTTTGCCAAGAGTCGTCATTTTTCCCCGTTTCATCCTTTTTTTTTCTCCACGTCGAGTCTCCATTTCCTTGGGTTTGTATTTTTTTTTTTCCCCCTCCATTTTCTCCGCTTTGCCCCAAAACCACCATTATTTTGTTTTGCTCCTCAAACGCTCGAGACACGGCCCGATGACGTCGCCTCTGACTGTTTTTGGGGCTTTTTCACCCCAAAACGGCCCCGCCCAGGCTGTTGCGGAGAGAAGGGGTTAAAAAACAGACACTTTTGCGTTCGGTTTTGGGTTCAAATGCTGAACTCTTGGGACTTACCACCGAATTTATTGAAGCCACCACGCTCACCACCGCTGAGGAGATAAATTAGAAGATAATGAGTCTTTTTTTTTTATCCCCTGCCTAAAAACAATGGGGGAGGGGGGGCCCCCCACAATTTTGGGGAAAAATCAGCACTTTGGAGCTGTTTCCTCCTTCCTGTGGCCCCCCTGGAGTGTTTTTTTTTTTGT
>NW_008626830.1:0-768 GCF_000691845.1 Merops nubicus | reverse complement strand
GCTCGGGGTTCAGACCCAGCATTTCAAGGTCTCTCTTTGATTTTGGCTGAAAACCTTGCACATCAGAGGCACACGTGCACATCACACAAGATGGATGAAATTATTCCATGCAGCTCCCTGCTTCCTATGCATTCATTGAAAAAGCCAGATCACACTCTTTGAGAAAAATCACAAAGATTTTTCTTTCAGAAGATCTGGAACATCTGAAAATCTGAAGAGCTTTAATTTAAACTCTCTTCCAGGAAACATATATCAGTTATACATTTCCAGGAAACATATAACTCTACCTAACATCCTCAAAAACTAAAAAACATGTTACAGTTTTGTTAGCACCTTTCTACTTTGTGTACTCATTTTATACATTATCTGGAATAGCCACTTAAAGACAAACTTGAGAATTACAAAACCATGTGGGAAATGCAGCCATATATTTTGCTTCAGAATACCCTGCTCTGTCTTGGAAATCTCCACTAAAGACCTTTTTCCATCAGGTGTTAGTCTGTTTCTGACTGCTCAGCTTTACTGCACATCCATTATGAGATTTTCTGGCATATTCTCAGAAACTGTACGTCCACGGGTAAAAATTACCTTCTCCACAACACAAAAATAAGTTACTTTACTTTATAGAATTATGGAGTTTTAAAAATTAATGCAACTATTACAGGAAATCTTTGTGCAACGTTGTCTGACTTAAGAAGCAGTTTCCTTGGCAGCAACACTAACCACAAAAAATGAAGAGACCTGCTATGTGAAGAGATTCTGCTTTCT
>NW_008626829.1:0-6001 GCF_000691845.1 Merops nubicus | reverse complement strand
TTGGCTCTCCACCCATGTCAATTACCTTGTACATGAAGAAGAAACTCTGCATCTGTTCTCATTTTACTGAGATAAAATATGCAGTGTACAGTCCTCAAAATTAGTTCTTCATTTACATTGAGAAAAAACCTATTCAAGGTCAGTTTTATATGCTGTTTGGATCAACCCAAATTTGGGATAGTGTATGATGGAAAAATGTAAAAATGTGACTGAAGAAAGAAAAAGTAAAGTTTAATGACAATCAGATGTGGAGGTATTTTTAAAAAGCAAAACTATTTGTCTTTGCAGAGTTGCTCCAAAGACATGGGTAACTCTTTCTGGGGTAAAGCTGGAGGAAGATCTATTACTGCTGTTCCTCTGAATAAGGAAGGAAAGTAGAAAGGTAAAGGAGACACCAAAGACAAACATAAAGGAAAAATGATAGAGGTCACCTCCTGGTAAATGAAAGGTTTAGTTCCTGCAGCAAACCATTTTGTATTGAGATCTTTCAGCTTGTCCAGAAATGCTCTTATGTCCCCAGGCCACATGTGCTTGGCAGCATCAATTCGGAAGCCTGCTACGCCAATATCAATGAGGTAGTTCAGGTACTCAGCAACTTTGGAGCGTACGTAGTCCTTCCCCAGGGCCAGGTCAAGCAGGCTGACCAAGCGGCAGTCTCGGACCTTTGTAATTTAAAAAAAAATAAAAATAAAAATAAAAGTTTTGGGGTGCCTCAGAGTCAAAGCCTTTTCTCCTTTTCACACCACCCTACTAGCAAGAAGGCTGGAGGTGCACAAGCCACTGGGAGGGAACACAGCTGGGACAGCTGACTCCAGATGACAAAAAGGGTATTCCAGACCATAGGGCTTCAGCATAGAAAGCTGGGCGAAGAAGAGGGAAGGAGGGCGTTTTGGAGTTATGGAAGGAGGGAGTTTTGGAGATACGACATTTGTCTTCCCAAGTAACTGATATGTGTGATGCAGCCCAGCTTTCCTGGAGATGGGAAAGTGGTGAATGAATTCCTGAATTTGGGAGGGGGGGGATGTGTGTGTGTGCGTGGCTTTTGCTTTATCTGTTAAATGCTTTATCTCAACCCATGAGTTTTCTCACTTATACTCTTCTGACTCTCTCTCTGAGCAGCTCTGTGGTGCTTAGTCGCCAGCTGCGGTTAAACCAGGACAGTCTGCACCAAGAGGTAGGTAAATTTACTATACAGCTCAACATTCAATTTGGGACAGTTAATGAAGTCTATCACTGCCCTGTGCAGATATCATCAGAACTGAGGATGAGGAATGGCATGGTGTATTGTTCCAAAGTGGACAAAAGAAGAGCAGTAACCTTAATAAAGCACAAAAAAGAGTAAGTCAGCGTACCTTACAAGTACCTTGCACTGCTCTCAGTTTTCCAAGAGGGCTCCTTATCAAAATCTGCTGAGTTTACAAGCTATAAGGAAAAGCTCACTGGCTCATCTGAGTAGGCTGGGCTCATTTCAGGAGCAAACTCTTGCACATGCCCACATGAAATATGCAGTGAGGGTTCCTTATTTCTCTGTACTTCTAATATTTCACACCACAAAAACCTGTCCTGTGCCTATGTTAACTACTTCATTCACTTGTCAGGTGAGTAAGCACAGGTTTTGTGAGACACTGCTCCCTTTATTCAGCCTTACTGTAAGGTTTATATAACAGGTTAAAAAAAAAAAAAAAAAAAAAAAAAAAAACAGGGAAAAGGAAAAAGAAAAAGAATTTCAAACTGATTTCAAACTTTTGCCAGAGAAAGTTACCTGATAGATATCACCATAATTTTCAATTTCTCCACTTCCACTTCGACATTTGCCATCATTGAAATCCCAGCCAGAGTATGGCACAGCTGGAAAATCTCTGTTCCCAGCATTAAAATAGCTTCCACAGGTAGAATGCCTGCCTGAGCCACCTGCAGCCCCACACATGTGGTTGACAACAGCATCCACATAAATACGAACCTGGAAAAGCAGTAAGTGCATTTCAGGGTGATTTGTAATGATGATGAAGTGATAGCCAGAGCTTTACCACAACATTATTAATTCAGACTCTTTTTCCCTTCAGTTTGCTCTCAGTTTATGCCTCTTTTGAAGACAGCAGCAGTAATTCCCCCAGCTGACACAGCACTTCTTGCTGTCTCAGTACAGATTTTTCAAGGCACTTACTCCAACATTGTTGCATCTGGTCACCATGTCTCTGAATTCATTTTCATTTCCTGATCGAGTGCAGAGCTTGTAGCTGACAGGCTGGTACCTTTCCCACCAGGGTCTGTTTGGGTTAGTAATGACAATATTTTCATTTGGAGGTGAAACCTGCAGATGAAATTATGTTCTTTGCTAACAAAACAGTTGGCTTTGTTTCAATGTTTAAGGTCAAAAGCTGCACTCAGACACTGGCAAGAAAGAAGATTTCTTTTGTTCCTGTGGGCTGCCCAGGTCCAGCATGAGCCTGCTTTCAAGGGCATGTGCATAGAAGGGCTGAAGCCACAGGAACTGTTTTTACCTGGAATACTGACAACCTTAGGAAAGCCAAAATTTAATGCATATGCACTTTGCTCAGAACAAGGTAAAGAGGAAAAAAAAAACAGCTTTGCAGGGGAAACCGTGCCCCTTTGTAACTGATCTGATAGAGCTACATCATTCCTTGGTCCTGCAGGCTCCAGGGTTGGGTCTAATAGCATTTACTGCTTCCATTCCCCCCTTTTCCAACATGAAAGCTACAATGCCATTTTCCTACTTACTCACAGAACATTGCTTACCTGAACTCCTCCAAACCCATTAGGAGCCAAGTAGCGCTCACACTCAAGAGCGATGTCGGCCCAGCGCCATTCAAAGAGATGTACAATAGACGTCCTCCCAGCCTGAGTATTGGGGCTGTACTGTCCCCAGCAGAACCCTACAGCTGAGAGCAGGAGGAGGACTTGCATGATGCCTTCAGCATATGGCTGTGTTCTCTCCACTGGCAATTTATACTCCTGCAAGATGACAAAGTTCCTACTGCAGCTGTCAAAATTCACACAGATCAATGCTGAGAGTTATTTTTTGCCTAGCTAGCTCAAAATCATACTTCTATTTTGTCTTTTCCTGGATTGCCCAACAGCTGAAGATAAAATACCTTTTCACAATGATTATACATTCTCATAAACTAAGCAGTCTGCATGCAGGGCACCCAAATTTAGAACTGTACTCTTTCTAATCATGTAAACAAAGCTACTTTATCAAAAGCATTCTGAAACATAGCATACAGACCTCCAAAGAGGAATCTGGAAGGTAAAAGGAAAGGGATATGATTAAAAGACAAATGGAAAATCAACAGCTCTACAAGGATGACTGAGTTCACCAGCATTCAGAGGTGTCTAGCTGTCAGGGTCAGTCTGGGCTCAAACCAGGGGACCTGATCAGTCACTCTCAGCCAATAACAGATATATGACAAACCATGTTGTGGGTCTTTACCAGGTGAATCACACTGGGAAATAGAAACAGCCCCTCTTCATGCCTAAAGGTTTTTTTTAGCACCATTGTTCAGTCCCTTCTAGGAAATGTTATCAGTTTTCTTCACATGGTCATGCAGAGCAACTGTTGCCCTACCTGATGGAAAGTCACCAGTGCTGCGTATCCTCTTCAGCAAAGATGTTGCATAAGTTTCATCTCACTTTAAATGACCAATGATTCATCCGAGTCAAGGAAGGAAACCTAAAATCAGATGTAAAGTGCTACTGCAGGTAAGATTTAGCTGCCCAACATAAAAATGAACTTGAAAGCTAGAGCTGTTATCCAAGTCCTTTCTGGCTTTTCCTACAACTTCTTCCTTCAGGAAAAAAAATAAACCCAAAGTTCCTCACTTGCTGATGACATAATTTCAGGTCTTCATTTGGAACTGATTTATAAGATCCAGGTCTCAGCAACAACGCTCCATGAATAAGCTCAAGTCATGCCGATGATAATACTCTGAGAGACTGCAAAGATCAGAAAATCCCTGAAATCTGATGATTAGCTGTGGGGAAAAAAAAAAAAAAAAGTCCATAAAATGGCACTTCTACTCCAAAAGAAAAGAAACTCAGTGATCTTTGTACCTGGAACTGCCTCTAGTATGTTCTTTCTGAAATTAGCCATGCCATTGAATATGTCACATGCATCCTTCTCTTTCCCAGAATTTGTCTTCAAGGACAAAACGCAGAAGCAGGTCCCATTTACTCACCTGTTCATTTTCATATCACAGACCTTATTAAAGTTCTTTTTCCACGACAACACTGAAATACTAAGTTACTGTGAATGACCTTGTCTAGTTGCTAACAGCAAGGAACCAGTGAGATGATTGCAGCTCATGGTTATCAATTCAGTGAGAACAGACCTGCCCCCCAGATTCCAAACATCCCCAAGTTTAATTTTTACATTACCATTCCCTGTAGGATTCCACTGATGTGATGGTGTGTCACTGCAGAATGTTTAGTTTCCAACACTGCTATGGGTCAAGCAGAGTAAGGACCCACAGCTGATAGCCTGATACAATGGGTGGCCAACTCACCGACAAGGGGACTGGGAGCCCTCATGTGATAGGCTGTTCAGCAGTTCAAGCTGAACAGGCCACAACATTTTAGCATGCTGAGGAAATGAATCGAGGCAGAAGAGAAGGTGACCATCCAACACTGATGATTTATGAGTCTTTCTGAAGTATAACCCCAAGAAAAAAAAAGTATTTAATGTGTGGTTTCAAACATAGCGTCTCTTTCAGTCTGGTAAAAACATCAGGGGCCTAACAAATGGGGTCTGAGCATCAGGGGAGTGTTAGGGGAGTTGAAGCTTTAGGAAGAGTTTGGCTTTGAAATCCCATGGTTTGATCCATTTGATCCCTTAGTACCATGTTAACCGTCGGAAACCTGATTGTGAATAACTGGAGGATGTGGTCTCTAGACATTGAAATGAGGGCCTTTAATTTGCAAGCTTTTACATTGTAAATCTAAACAAACGTTGCACTTAGATGGTCACATGGCTCCTATGTGGCCACAGCAAGCACAGCTCTGGCAATCAAGTGTACAATCATTAGAAGACCACGTTGATTTTGTGATTGAGCTGTATATTGCAATTATTATGTTTTGCTAAGTGTAACTTATATTTGTATTGCGATTTCAGTATATTTTGTATCACTCTGCTAAGTCAGAATCCTTACTGCATACAGAAAAAGTATCTAGCATCAGGTATCTTTAAATAAGTAAAGCTGATATTAAACATTAAACACTCCACATATGGGAAATCTAGAGTAAGCCGGTCAGAGAGTGTTGGGTTCTGACACAATCTCAAGGCAATTGTCTGCCTGGATGTTATTTAGCTTGACCAAATGAATAATCAACATTGTTGTGCTCTGCCATAACAGTGGCTTGAAGGGTACAAATGGGTGGTTAAGTGTGCCTGTGTATTAAATAAAGCATTCAACCACTCACAGACAGGATATAAAAAGCAACATAAAAGACTAAGGGAAATGACAGTCAATAATGCTCAGTTAGCAATGTGAGACTTGAATTACCTTCTTTAAAAAAAAAAAATCTACATTTATTGCTATGAGTATCATAACATCCTACAAAGCTGAGCTTGCCCTCTTCTCAGGAAAGAAATAATTCACAAGTTTCAGTGTTAGCTGCCATAGCAAGCCCACTGGAAATACCAGGAAGGATGGCAAACGGTGGTTTCAGAGAAGCAGAGAAAGTCAGTACAAGAAAAGATTAAGCTGTCATAGCTGTAGGGCCTAGAAAATCAGGGCAGTTTCCACAGCACAGACATATTCATCATCTTGATTGTAAATTTTCAGCTGTCAATATACTGCCACTATCATGCAGTACATGAGGTAACCGAGTTTTGGGATGTTCTAGTACCAGAGAGATGTGCACCCATCCCTTTGCCACCCCAGCTTGCACAAACAAGTGGAAACAGTTTGTATGAAAGGAGGATGAGGGATACCCTGAGGCTGACCCTGGGGGAAAACTCTCAATCTTTGACATCCCTTCAGTG
>NW_008626828.1:30689-36292 GCF_000691845.1 Merops nubicus | reverse complement strand
TGGGCTGGCACTGGGGGCTGCCCTGACCCACGGCCAGGACTTTGCCCTTGACCTGGTTGAACCTCCTGAGGTTCTTCTCCAGCTTCAACCTGGACCTTCTCCAGCTTGCCTTGGTCCCTCTGGATGGATCTCATCCCTCAGGCATGTCAGCTGCAGCACTCACCTGGGTGTCATCTCTAAATTTGCTGAGGGTGCCTCGATCCCACTGTCCCTGTCATGGATGGAGCTGTTAAACAACACTGCTCCCAGCGTGGGCCCTGGAGGGTCACCACTTGTCACCAGTTTCCACCTGGACATCAAGCCATTGACCATTATCCCCTGGATGCCCACTATATTAGATTGAAATCTTAACATAGTATGTGCCTTAAAAATACTTATTCACCAGCAGCAAATGCCATAAAACTTTTCTATTCCTTGGTGGGCTAGAAATGTGATGAAAAACGTGATTTGTAGCAGCACTTTTTTAGTGATAGTACTAATGGCTGTGCTCAAGTGAGTTTTGAATCCCCAAGTACTGTTTTTTTTTTCTTAAGTTAGTTGATTCCCCCAAAACTTTCTCAGTCTCTAGAGAAACCGGGTCCCTGCTTATGCCAAAACCAAGGGCAAATGGTATATGAAGGTGTCGAGTAGGGCGGACAGAAGGAAAATCAGAGCCTAGGACACTGCTTTGGCAATGTTAAATGCTGCTAAAAAAGCAAAAAAATCTGTCAGGCAGTCTGGAAAGTTACTTAGGAGCAGGACCCTGAGAAAAAGCTAAAAGAATCATCTCGTTGGGCACAGAGCTGACTGCAGTACAATATGTGGGAGTTCTGGGCTGGGAAAATGCCCCTTGATGCTCATTTCAAGGGTGGAAAGAAGACACCCAGATATGTCCTCTAAATAAACAGGATTACACTACATAATACACCTAAACACACATTTTTAATGGTTTATTTTAATGATTTATTTAAATGATAGTTTATTGCATCATTCTGCTTGCTGTATGGCCTGTGTTTACTTTTCAGTCGGAGAGCCAGACCAGCAAAATGAAACTCAAGATCTTGAGCCTCTCTCAGTGGCGAGTGATTCAAAAAGCAACATTTTGCTGCTTTCTAGAGGGAGCAGGCATGCACTCGGTGCTCCTCTCATCTTTTTGAAAAGCCAAATTAAATCGCTTGCGAAGAGAATGAAATGTGGCATTAGGATCCGGGCTGGGGTGAGCTCTTACCAAAACGATTGCTCATGGTTCAGCTCACAATGAAGCACGCAGGAGCTGGTACTGCTGCTGCAAAGGCTGGGGAGCAGCTAGGTCAAGAGTGTGATAGGCAGCTGATGTCAGCTTACCAGTGAAATCATGTGCGATGCTCTGCACTGTCTCCTCACTGCTCGTGGGAGAGCATGAGAACATATGGCTTCTCTGGAGCAGCCTATGTGGTGAATTAACAGTGTATAATCTCAGAGAGATGCATGCTGCCTTGGTCTAGCTCAGCTCTGGGTATCCAGGCTGACTGACCTCCCCTTGACGTGGACAACTTATGCTCCCTGAGGTCACTGGCATTGCTTTTATTTGTCCCTTTCCGTGTTTTTAACTGATTTCTCTTGAAGAGGGCAGGAGTGTGTGGCTCACGACACACCAGACTCACAGACTCTTCAGTAGCTGAACCAGGCTGAAATTCTTTGCAGGCACTGTAGCTCTGTATGCCAATAATATCCCACATGTGTCATCAGTCTTCTTTAAATGGGACGTCTTGACAGAGCACTTGTTTCAAGGAAGATCTGCCCAGGATATGGAAATTGGTGAAGGCGTGCCTCAAGACCTAAGCCATTTATTGCACACGTGCTTAGAGGACTTGATATGTTTCAGGGGGAAGATAGGTTTATGATGTGTTTCAAAAGAGTGAATCCTGTAATAAAATAGTGAAAATATCCAAATGCTTGACTCGGAGGAGGGTTTTGTATTTGTGAGCATCTCTGTGCTGGACCATGATCAAGATCCATGGCACGTGATATGCTTTCTGCCCTGTGTTGAGCACAGAATAATCTCCTCCCATTAAGATGAACCACAAGCCAAAGCAACTAGTCTGAAAAATAATGCCATCTTTTCTAAATGCATGTTTTTTTTCATGTTCAGACTGGATCTTACCTCTTCAAATATTTGTAAAGCTTCGAGCAGACTATTGGCATGGACCATCATCCACACTGTTAAGTCATGGACTCTCACCATCTTCTTGTGTTTCACTTGTAACTGTTTCAGGCCCATCAAAATCTGGGTGAACTTCTCCTCTCAAAGAGTTAAGATAACTCAAAAATGAAGCTTTTGAATATACACCTCTCAAATGGAGTAATAAACACGGCGGAGTAACGCTACCTGGAGATGTGATAACTCATGGAACACAAAGAGACGTTCCTTCATCCCCTTGCTCTGTGTCTCCCTGACCCTTGGCATGGAGAAATACTCATTTCACAGAGTTGTGGAGCTCCAGCAGGTTGATACAAATGGAAATGTGTCTAGGAGGCTTTATCCCTGTGACTGGGGATGCTCCAGTGACAGGTTATCACTTGCATCAGTAACTCTGTGAAACTTGTTTTGGCATCTTTCATCAGAGGAAGTTGTTTGAGGCAGAGTGAATACAAAGGTCTGAGCACCTTTCTTCAGCCTAATTAAAGAGGTTTGCTTCTGTTTTCTTGATCTGTTAACAGTCTTGGGAATACTTGCACTAAGTTAATTTCATCTCATCCAAGATTTGAAACTGATTAATTTCTTCACTTGCCTTACAGAGTAACATCAGTCTGCAAAGTGGTTTCCTACTTAAGTGTCCCTTGTGCTGTGCACAGGATCCAGCTCTCTACATTTTAATGGTCTGCATTGGGTCTATTAATGCTCCTCATCAAGCATCAAGCTTCAAGCAGCTACTTCATCAAGGAGATGGAAGTAGCTTCTGAAAAGGCAGGACCTTTCTACCATCCAGAGCTATTGCAACTCACAGTCCATTGCTCACTGGTGTCATTTATTAGCCACACTTTCAAAGTGCTGCAGACGTCTTAGGTGGTTGAGGTTGGACCAACCATATAAGGTTGGTGGAAAAAAGCTGATGATGAGTTTCATGAGGTGAAAACTGACATGTGTGGTTTCTGAGCAGTGCTGTCCTTGTCTACTTGTGCAATTTCATGGCTATAGATGTGGTAGACAACAGGCAAACACAGAGTAGAGAGGAAGAAGCTGTCTAAAGAACTTAAATTTAAGTAATTTATGTGTAAAATCCAAGAAGCAGGAAGAGGTAGGAGCACATAGCTTTCCATAACATACAGAGCCATGTGAATATCATGATCAATAAAACAAATACGGTACTGAATTTTTGGGTCACGTAAAAAAATCCAGGATATTTTCTGTCAAGAACAGTAGAAATTTGTCATATTTCCATTGTACCTGTAGAGAGACAGGACTGGGCTGATCGTAAGCAATAATTACTACAAATCTTTCAATTTCTCAACAAAACATGAGCATTTTTATTTTTTAAGGTGCAAATACTAATAAATAATGAATAGTTTTGGTGATAATGATCTAATTTATCCCTTTAAGGAAACCCATTATAAATGTAAACAATAATACAATTCAACATTTATGAAGTCCTTGTTTTCTCTTCTTATGGAATTTATTTAACAGGCAATGCTAGAACCATCCATTATTTATAAACTTTTAAAGTTTAATGAATATGGATATGAAATTTGTTAAAAATTGAAATACAGAAAGTGTCTCATTATCTCATTGATGAATCTGGTCTTCGAGTTCTAATCCACAAGTGAAAATGAGTTGGCTGGTCTAAGCCACAGACTATTTGTCTACTAAATAGTTTGAAGAATTAATTCTCTGCAGCCAGGAAAGAAATGTCATGAAAAAAAATAATGTATTCTGAAGTCAAGACTGTGAAATGTACTAATTGTGAGAAGAAAATTAGTTTCAAAGAATGAACTGAATTGAACTTTTGCTTAAAATCCTATGCAAAATGAATTTAATTTGAACCAAAGTGAGACTTTTTGTCTGTATATTTCTGTGTCCTTCTGTACCTCATTGCTTATGTGGACAGGATGAGTCAGAAGAAAATTAGGTTGGAAAAAGCTGAACAATATTTCTGATGTGGTCAGAGATGGGATTTTTTCAACAAGAAAAGACTTTACTCTCTGCCCTTCTCAGATTTGATGGTAGATTTCAAGTGAACAAAAGAAAAGAGTCAGGTAACATTTGGAAGTTTGCTTTTCAACCCAAATTTTGGCAGAGTATTGTGAGGACACTTGCTACCAATACAGTATATTCGGTTGGTCAATGCAGCATTTCAAGCTCTTGACTTTCAATGGCTCTTTTCAAAATATGTTAGAAGAGAAACTAATTAAAAAATCAGTCCGAATTTTTATGTCTCCTATAATTGGACCTGCTGACAAGGTATTCTTTTCCTCCAAAAAGCTTGTTTTCAGTGTCTGTGAAGATCTGCATTATTAGGAGAAGGTTGTGGATTTTTTGGTGCATTTTCTTTAAAAAAATATTTAGTAGCCTTGCAACTTTGGATGGTGTCAGAACACAAGGAGGAAAATGAAACGTAGGAAGCTACAAGAGGCTCCAATCACTGAACTGAACAATAAAGAACAGACAGTTGTAGAAGAATAAAAATTCTGTTGAAAAAATAAGAGGCACCATACAGCTTACAGTTCTTGCCAGGAAACCATCTATCAGGAGACTACTAAAGAGGTATCGTTTTTGGGAGTTTGCCAATGGGACCTGATGATATGCTAAAACAGGTGTCTTAACATTAGGACAAAAGATAAAAGCTCAGACACTTCAATAGTTTTCATCACTGGAAGCTGAGGAGCAAGACTGCTCCTAAGAGAGGGAGTTATCCTTCTTTCCCTTGGCAGAAGGATACAGGAAGAACAGAAGGATACAGCACATATATTTTAATCAATGTGAAACCAGATCAGAGCAACATTAAGCCCTGAACCACTGTCTTTAGAAGGGTTGTCACTGGGATGCTAAAAAAAAAAATATATCTTAAAGCTTATCCTTATTCAGCTTACCCCTCCAAACGGGTTGAAATATCATCCAGCAATTTATTATTTCTATTTTTTTTTTTCCTCTTGGTGACCATATTAATGAGCTCCAAGGTTGGCAACACAGAGGATGACTTGAGGTCTACGGCTCAAAAGCTCTGGGTTGCCAGGTGGTTGCCTTCTGCAGCTTGGTCTGGCTTTCCAGCCCAAATCAGCTCCCTCCTGCTCTGCATCCAAGTTCCCCACAGAGACCTGAGAGTGTGTGTGTAGGGGGGCTGTGAGGAGCAGGGTGCATGCCTGAATCCTGTCATCCTGTGAGCTGACACGTGGCCACGTGCCACTCAGGTCTCCCCTCGAGTGGACTTATCTCAAGTCTCAGAGTCATGACATTTTCCTGCTTTGCCAGAGTGCCAGGATACATTCGCAAGCACTTGTAAGGATCACATATGCTACAGTAATAGGTCTTAAAAATAGACAAAAGGCAGATTTATAAGCTCTTCATCAAAGAAAGCCTCAAATGTTTTTTAAAAAATTCTTTAAATTGTTCTGCTCTTCCTTGTATGAGAATAATTTGTAGCGGTTCA